>NC_048227.1:54790015-54817644 GCF_002007445.2 Ailuropoda melanoleuca
GGAAAATGGAGCTCTGAATATGGCCAAAGCACGGAAGAACCGCAAAACCTAGCAGAGGCACTGAATATTGAGTAGTGATGGGCTGTAGTTTATTATTGTTGTTTCTTCCTCCAAACCCCTAGCCAACCCTGAACAGCCCTATTAACAGGAACGGGGCATACATTTATCTGTGATCTACATGGGCTAAGAGTACTTTTGTGCCAGGTTGAGTTGAGTTAGAAATAAAACCAGTCTGGATGCCAAAAAGCAGGTAAGAAGAGAACAAATGGGAAGAAGCCAACCAGAACTGGAAAGTGAAGACACAAAGTCCCTTGGGAAAAGGGAGGAAGAAGACCAGGATGGAGGCTGAAAATATGGAAGAAAGGAAAGGGAAAAAGATACTTATTTTTTTTTTAAATAAGAAAAATTAAAGGTCACAGAATGAAGACTAGAAAGATTAGGAAGCTGAGAAATAAGATATGAAGTATAAAAGGCAAATACATCCTGAAATGACACGGAGAGATAGTAGGAGGTAAAAGGAGAGAAGGGGTAAAGACTAGTAAATGAGCTGAGGAAATATTAAGATATCATAAGTATATTTGAGAGGAGAGGATGGGGGAAGACAATAAGTGAGCAACTTCTGAGAAGCAGAAGACATGCAACATTGCTTTTCCTGCCTCGTCCTTCCCTAGAACCAGCACTGCCAATCTCAAACCCAAGTAAGCCCCAGCAGAGTGACAGACTCACTCCTCTGGGCTCCCAGCCTCCAAGACTTCTCAGGGCTGTTACATAATTTTAAGGTTTCACATTCAGACTCCGGAACCTGTTATTGATACTCTGCATGTTTCTATTCATTTCTATTTAGCTTTCTATTACCTTTCCCACAGTACAAGTTCCTCAACTTTCCCTCCTCCCAAGCCC
This sequence comes from Ailuropoda melanoleuca, assembly GCF_002007445.2. NCBI lineage: Eukaryota > Metazoa > Chordata > Mammalia > Carnivora > Ursidae > Ailuropoda > Ailuropoda melanoleuca. The sequence goes on from NC_048227.1 coordinate 54,790,916, forward strand.
TCAAAACCAGGCACTCTGCATCTTCAATGGATTTCTTCTCTTACACAGCAGCCTTCTTGTGAAGAAAAGAAAGACAGAGAGGAGGCAGGGGAGGGAGAGGGAGAGAGGAAGAGAAAAAGGAAAGAAAAGTTTCCCATTCCCTCTAATGTTACTCCTTCTATGAGCCCCCCCCTTGGACGCCCAGACAGACCTTGTTGGATCTAACAGCCCTGCCTCCTTCAATGGTCAACCGTTCAACGTCCCTCTGCCACACACTTTGATCCTACGTGAATCCTCTTTTCTTCAAAACATTCTGCACTTCCAAACTTGGCCTGTCTTGTCTCTGCCTCCATAACAGTATTAACACTTTCATCCATTTTTAACAAAAACCAAAGGACCATACTTTCTTCCTGAGATCGCTCCCCATTTTCTTCTATATCAGGATTCCTAGCTACAAGCCAGGGAATAACATAGAGAAGGCAATTATTAAAGGGTTATTTAATGGTTGACGGAATTTTTGGGAGGGCCAAAAAAACCAGGCTTGAGGGCAAACTTTTCAGAATTAGACCCCCAAACCTGCCTTTGAGAACAGCCTTAGACAACTGCTGTCCCACCACTGCTCCCTCTAAGCAGCTACCATCAGGATTCCCGCCAAGAATTTAACTCTACTACAAACACTACCACCAATATTGATGCCACTTTTGACCACAGATAACTCTTGCAGCCACCGTAGCCTGCAAAACCCCGATGCCTTTTGCTTCCTCCCTTGCCAGAAAAATGGATGCACCCAAACTTCTTTCTCCACATTGCTCACTACAGAACTGAAATCTCACACAAGTGTGACTGATTAACAGAGCCCGGTAGGTACTCAGTGCATACCAGTTGAATGAAAGAAGGAAAAATATAAATAATAGGAAGTATAAATTAGAATCATGGTCATTAACTCTGGACACCCAGAGTAATTTATTTTTTCTTTGCCTCGATTTGAATTACAGTCATACCCAGAGCCCAACATGTCTGTGGCTCCATTACTGTTGTATACTTCCAGGATGAGTAAAGAAAATTCTATTAGCTACCAACTGGCACACATTGATTGGAATTTGTTTTTTAAACTGACGCCCAAGTCGGCTTCCTCCATGCTACACCCATATGCTACCCCAGATGTTGTGCCTGTTTCATTTTAGAGGCTATTATGCCTGCCTCATCTTTGCTTCCAGAACATCTACACAGTAATAATTCCTGCAGTCAGAGACATTTGAAAAGTTCTATAATAGTGAGATGATGCTTTTTAAAATTTGCATAAGTCATATCCATTCATGGCTCATGTTTTCCTTAATATACATTCTATATTAGCATCAAACCAATGCAATAAAAACTCATTAATCCAGGCCCCACTCATTTTAAACTCAATCTCCACTGATGACTCCTTGTTTCTGCTTCTGTTTCTTTCCTCTCACCTAGAATGCCTTTTTCATTCAACTCAAATTTATGTCTATTGGCTCCTTCCAAACTGAACTCCAGATTACCTATTCCAAAAGCCTTCTTCGATTAAACCCACCTGATTCTGATCTCTCTAGGGTGCTGTACCCTATCAGAACTTATAAACTCTGTCTGTCCTTTGCTTTTGCAGTTGTGACTGTGATGTTTTTATTGGTTTTATGCCATTTTTCAATGTAAATGTTTTCTCCCCAAACAGGGGATAGCTCTTAGGGAGAAGGGGCCATCTCTTCTGTTTTCTATATATACCACCCTCCCCCCCAGCCTTCCTCTGAACTATGCCTGAAGGAGGTGTCCAGGACATTCCCCCAGAGGAAAGGGATATACTCAGGATGAAGGCAGGAAATGCACAATTTCCTTAAAAATAATTCCAAATCTTAATCTTACCAACAGTAGAAGTATGCCACCAGGCACTAACAGTAACTTACAATGTCATCTTTAAAGATGTCGAGAAATGATGGAGCCACATACGCAGCAGGCAACAGCTAAATTATTTAAACAGGATGAAACTATGTGGAGGGATTTTAGCACTGAATCTCTTGTTGTGATCTATGACAGGTAACTCACTACACATTTTGATGAACTGTCATAACCCAAATTACTAAGAGAATAGAATGCAGAATAGTTCATTTCACAAGTATAAAGAAATAATGTGTTCACTTTATGGACTGAAATTTTGAAAGAGCTAAGGTGTTTGTAAATAATCTGTTTGGCAAATTTTCACTACATATAGTTTGTAACTTTTTTTTGAGCAAACAATGAAAATGACATCTTATGAAACAATATGAAATTTGAACTCTAAGAGGATACTTGATGATTTTAAAGATGTTTGGTTAATTTGGAGGACTGTGATAATGATATCATGCTTGTATTTGAGTAAAGTCATCTTTTAGGAATACATACAGAAATACTTATGAATAAATAATGTAGCTGTGACTTACTTCAAGATAATAAAAAAGTGTTTTATATACATTAGCTTAATTATTATAACAGCTTTTAAAATAGATGCTGTTCTACTCACTTTACTGACCAGGAAACAGGTTTAGAAAGGTTAAGTTTCCTTCCTAAGATCATACAGCTAATAATTGACAAGGTCAGAATCCAAACCAAGAACTATTTAATACCAAATTCCACATTCATAACCACAAAGACATACTGCCTGTTTTAACATGACCCTAAGTAAGATATTCCTTTGTTGCAAAAGGAAATATTTACTAAGCAGTCCATAATTATGACTTGATTTCATGGTCTATTAAAGGATACTCAAGGAAATGTATTTTATTTAAGAAGACAAAATATTCAGCAGATATATAAATCATCTATAACTGATAAGATATGAATAAGAAGAAAAAATATATAATATGCATTATGTTCATGTCACCTTATTGAAAGATTTCTGACTTGGGTTCATCATCTCCTGTTTCCCGTATCTATTCAGCTAATGAACATATACTGCTTAGAAAATTAATAATTAAAGAGTCAATTCAATTAAGCAAATATTTATTTAATAGCTTTTATATTTCAAGCCCTGTGTGTGAATCTAAAAGTCTAGAAATGAGTTAGATATTGTCTTTCTCTATCCCCATGCCTCCCAAAAGAGCTTAGAATCTAGTTACTGAGAAGGGCTATAAAAGTGACCTTAAAACAAAGTGTAATAAGTGCTGTGAGAAAAGAGCAAAGTTCTTTTGGAGTTCAAAAGATAGAGATCACTTTGAGTTGGAAAAATGACAAAGCTTCATGGATAAAATAATATTTGAGGTTAATAAGATTTCGGCATTGTATTACTGAGGGTACAGACTAAGCTTCTGTAGCATAAAGACCTCAGAATACAGGGGCTTAAATAAAATAGCTTATTTCTCCCCCATCTAGGGGTCTATAAGTGAGCGTCCAGGGCTAACAAGGAAACCCATCATCTTAACCCATGGGTTCCATGGTTGCTCTAGTCTTTGCCATTTTTCAGCCTGTGAAAAGGAGGAAAGAAGTCCACAGCAAACAATTCCCTTATTTTTTTTAATTTTATTATTATTATGTTCAGTTAGCCAACAATATTAGTTTTTGATGTAGTGTTCAATGATTCATTAGTTGCATACAATACCCAGTGCTCATCACAACATGTGCCCTCCTAAATACCCATAACCCGGTTACCCCATCCCCCACCCCACTCCCTTCTGTAACCTTCAGTTTGTTTCCCAGAGTCCAGAGTCTCTCATGGTTTGTCTCCCTCTCTGATTTCTTCCCATTCAGGTTTCCCTCCCTTCCCCTGTGGTCTTCTGCGCTATTCCTTATGTTCCACATATAAGTGAAACCATATGATAATTGTTTTTCTCTGCTTGACTTATTTCACTTAGCATATCCCCTCCAGTTCCATCCATGTTGATGCAAATGGTAGGTATTCATCTTTTCTGATGGCTGAGTAATATTTCACCAAGCAATTCCCACAATTCCCTTTGGGTAGTAACATTAAAGTTGTACTATCACTTCCACTCCCAACCCATAGTCTGTAACTTAGTCATATGGCTGTTTATACCTGCAAGGGAAGCTGGAAAAGGTACCCTCTCTACCTGTGCACCCATGTACACAGCAAAAGCACGGAGTTGTTTGCAAAAGTAAAAAGTGAAGAACTGACACTGAATTCACTCAGTAGCCCCTGTGTTCAACCAAATATCCATGTTCACCCTTCCTCCTACATACAGAATGCATTCACCCCTAGCCCAAGGGATACAAATCAACACCCATTCTGACATGAAAGCCAGTTCAAAGTCCAGGATCTTGGGTTGATGGGCTGTTCTTCTTGTAATGTCTAGATATAACTCCTCAAAGTCTAGTGACCTATGAAACAATTAACATGTTATCTGCTCCTCAACAAGTCACAAGCAAACAAAAAATAGTAATGTGATAACCGCTGTAGTCACTCCCATATGGAAAGGGGAAGAATGTGAGAAATTGTCAAAACAGTAACTATCAAATCTTCTTGAATAGGAATTGTGAATACTCTCTGAAATAGCAGTGAAGTGATTTCCTCAATTAGTCCATCAGACTCTCCTTGCTTTTGTTCTTTAGGATAACTCATTTGGCCACTGTTCAAGAATCTTGGCTTTACCCTCTAGGATACAGGTTATGCAACTTTTTTCTTATGGAGCCATAAAATAAACATTTTAGGCTTTGTTCCTATATATGGTGTCACATATTTTTCTTTTCTGTTATTACTGCTGCTTTTTTAATTTTACAATTCTTTAAAAATGTAAAACAGTGGGGATATAAATGGGTATAGCCATTAGGGAAAATAGATTTGAGGTTCCTCAAAAAATTAAAAGCACAGCTATCCTATGATCCAGAAATCCTATTTCTGGGTATTTATCCAGAGGAAATGAAATCACTATCTCAAAGAAACATCTGCACTCCCATGTTCACTGCAACATTATTCATAATAGACAAGATATGGAAACAACATAAGTGTTCATCAATGGACAAACGGATAAAGAAAACACAATGCGTGAGCGCACACACACACAGGAATACTATTCAGCCTTTAAAAAGAAGGAAAAAAAATTAAAAAGAAGGAAATTCTGCCATTTGTGACAACACAGCTGAAACTGGAGCATTATGCTAAGTGAAATAAGCCAGACACAGAAAAATAGTGTATGATATCACTTACATGTAGAATCTTAAAAAAAAAAATCACACTCATAAAAACAGAGGAGATTGGTGGTTGCTAGGGGCTGGAGGGATGGAAGAGGAATTGTTGGTTAAAGGGTAAAAACTTTCAGTTATAAGGTGAATACATCCTGAGAATCTAATATACAGCATGGTGACTATATCCTATATTGTATTAACCGTCCTATATTGTACACTTGCAGTCTGCTAACAGAATAGATCTTAAGCATTCTAAAAAAAAAAAAAAAGTAACTATGTGAAGTGATAGACATGTTAATTGACTTGATTGTAGTAATTATTTCACAATGTATACTTTCACCAAATCATCATGTTGCACACTTTAAATATATTACAGATTTATTTATCAATTATACCTCAGTAAAGCTTGAGAAAGAAAAAAATAAAATTTAAAAAATGTAAAGAGTAATACCCTTTAAAACATAATTTAATTTTTTTATTATAAATTAGTTAATAAAAGGCTAAAATGTAAAACAATATTTAGGCTCATAAGCTACAGAAAACAGGTCACAGGTTGAATTTAGCCTGAGAGATGCAGTTGGCCAATCTATGCTCTAGAGATTTTTTGTGCATTTTTACCCAAGACCCCATCTGAATTGGGTGCTGGAGCCTATGCTCTGCTTGGAAGCTACACAGCTCTAACTGCATTTGGCTGCTGGGGCAGTCTAGGAAACCTGCAAGTTGTATTAAGTACTGACGTATCACAGAACGTCCAGGCCATCATTTTTTGCTTTGGCAATACAATTTTCTCCCAAACATAGTTTTTTGATCTATTCACTTCCAGTCAGTACCCTGTAAAAGTAACTACAGGCAGAGCTCTTTTCTGATCATAAGTTTTAAGCCTGGCACTCTCCTCCGTTAGTCACTGGTTTCCATGTTTATCTTCCTCAATTTCAGGACAATGGCCTCGCGGTTATCTGAAACAATATGCTAGGCAGTACTCTCAACCCGATCTTCACAGCTATAAATCCCTGAGCAACAATCTGTATTCTTGCTGTTTGGTGGGGAAAAGCAGTTGGCTTGGTCCATCTCATGAGGCCCAGAATTTCTGAAGTCCCCCCTCATTTTAGATTGTGGGCCATAGGCAAAGAGTGCTTCCGTTAGCAAACTTCTTTTACCTGCCATCTCCATTTCCAAACTACCCAATCCATGCCTGGACTTAGCTTTTCTCATGCAGTACTTGGTCCTAAAAGGGCCAAGAAGCAGCCAAAACTCACCAACATTCTACTTTTTCTTTTTTTTTTCTTTTCAAAGATTTTATTTATTTGACAGAGAGACAGACAGCAAGAGAGGGAACACAAGCAGAGGGAGAGGGAGAAGCAGGCTTCCTGCTGAGCAGGGAGCCTGATGCGGGGCTCAATCCTAGTCCCCTGGGATCATGACCTGAGCCGAAGGCAGACGCTTAACGACTGAGCCACCCAGGCGCCCCATTCTACTTTTTCTAATCACTTCTTCTACAGTCATGGGTTCTTAAGTCAGGCAGTCCACCTCCCAAGTTACCACCAGCGTATTTTGCCTTTCAAAACAAAATAACGAAATGGTTCAAATAAAAGTTAAAGATACTAATCAGCTAACGTGCATCAGGGAGCACCTGAAGACCTCATAACTACCCTGTCCACATACACCTGGAGTTTCACAGGGTGAAGAAAGGCTATGGGTCTTTGTGGTAGGGTTCACATAAAAGCATTTGTCTCTCAGGGCTGCAAAACTTGTGGCTGGAAGTTGTTCTCGTTTTCACGCCTCTTGCCTAGGATCATCAGTGCAGTCCCATTCCACTAACTGTCAGAATAGTACTTTTCTGCCTTTGTAAGCCTTGCAGTTTGTTGGTTAGTTGAGGGGCATGAGGTAGGGAAGACAACAGCTTAATGAGAGAAGTGGAAAAGGAAGCAAGGACCATCTAGCATATCTGCTATAGTCTTTTCATTTACCCAATATGTTGCCACAGCTCAACAAGAGTTGTAGCCACATATTATGAATGTGATGTGTCTGACATGAAGAAGTGACTCAGTCCCTGGTACTTATTATTAAGACTTATTCCAGGAGCAAAAGGAGAGGACTAGGATGTTCTTGTGCAGGGACAGAAAATTGTGAGATCTATATCTTGGGAAAATAAACATGACAGCTGGGAAGAGAATAGTTAGAAGTACAGACAGAGAAGTTTAAAAAAGACCTGAAATCAAATAATGGCAGGAGGAATGGAAAAGGATAGGATGAACGTGAGAGGCTGAAAAACAGAACGTATAGAGCTTAAAAATCAAGTCATTATAATGGGCAAAAAAACAAACAAAAACAAAAACAAAACAAAAACAAAAAAAAACGTACTCTGCCTGGGTAACAATAAGGATAAGGAAGGTACCATTAACAGAAAAAGAGACATCAGACTGAAGTCTGTTTTGGAAATTTTAAGGTTAAATTGTTACTAAGCAACCCAGAAACAGATATCAAGCACAGAGCTTTAAACGAAATTCTAAAATCTACGATGTAGGCAAAGGCTATCAGTGGAGATTCAGAAGCCATACATAAGGAGATGACATTTGCTACCATAAAAGTGAGTACAAGTTCTGAAAGAAAGGGAATTGAAAGAAGTCCCTGAAAAATACTTACATCTGGATTTAAAGAAAATATATTGTGCTGTATGCATAGAAAGAATTCACTCAACCATAAAAAGGAATGAAGTACTGATACACATAGTAATTTGGATGAATTGCAAAATAAGTATGCCAACTGAAAGAATCCAAACCAACAGAGTAAATATGTATAATTCCATTTATATAAAATTCCAGAAAAGGAAGCTAAGTATATTGACAGAAGGCAGATCAGTGGTTGCTTGGGGTGGGGAAGAATGGACAGCAAAGGACCAAAAGAACTTTTTAGGGTAATATAAATGTTCTCTAACCTGATTGTGATGGTGGTGGTTATCTGGATATATGCTTTGTCAAAACTCATAGAACTATACAATTAAAATGGGCATATTTTATTATATGTAACTTCTATCTCAATAAAATTAATTTTTTAAAGCTTACATTTAGTGGTTGGAAAGGAGAGACAGAGAGGAATCAGAAAAGAAGTATGCAGAGGAGCAAGGTGAAAATCAACCAAAGAGGCTCACAGATGTCCAAGATGAGTTCCAATAAGAAAAGTGTAGTCAGCATCACTGAATGTTAGCACACATAGGAAGAAGGGGGATAAGAACAGAGACTCAAGGCAATCATATGGTCATTTCTGACATCCAAATTTGTTTCAGGAGAGAAGATAGAGGTAGAAACTAGATTTCAATGGGTTAAAAGTTTTTAAGTGGTAAAAAAAATTAGGGAAATGAGTCCAGGCTTCTCCCATACTGAAAGACAATGTAGATATGGAATTATACCTTAAAAAGTAAAAGTGAAGATTTTTTTCAGTATACAGAAGAAAGGTGCCCTTAGTAAAGACAGAACAACGGTCTTGAAGAAATGGATAAATATGAATTTTTCTGGAGAAATGGGAAATGTAACTAAAGGAAAAGGTAATTCAGTACTGGGCCTGACACTCTGCATTTCTATCAAACGCTCTGGGAAAGCTGATGACCCACCTTATTTTGGGTAGCAAGACCAGAAGGAACCTGTTGGCAATGAGCAAAAGGATTGTGGAGTGGGAGTAGGAGTCCAGAGTTGGAGTAGTCATCCAATTACATAGTAATCTCCCAACTAAATGCTAAACATCAAGGATGCAGAAACTATTTGCTGCTACGTTCTGACATCTGACACTGTGATTGGCATGTAGGAGGAATTATATAAATATGTACTGGATGAATGAAAGAATGAGTAGTTCTTTCTCAGGGAAAATGGGCAGTGGCAATTAACCAGTGTTGGAGAATCAAAGGAAGACATGGCAGAAAAAGAGAAAGAGAGGGGTGGGAGAGTGATTTCATGGAAAACTGCTGCTCATGGAGTCCAGGTAGAGAGGACAGATAAGTGATGGCAACACAGGGAATCAATTGGGAGCCATGAAAGGCGACAAGAGTTGAGAGATCACAAAGTAATAAATAAAGTGCAGATTGGGGAGGGAAATGAAAGGAGAAATATTTGGAAGAACAGAATTTATAATCCAAAAGAGCTATATTTCTGTGTATAAAACCTTGACAACAAAGATGTTTCAACGAAAGCAATACTATGGCCTGCCTGAAAGCTTATCATGAACTGATGAGATTGAGGAAATGTTTAAAAGATTTACTTATTTCACCATGTCAAAAAGTACATTAAGGTTCAGCACAGCAGCCAGCATCTTTAGTAACTAAACTCTCAGCCACAAATAATAACCATTCCCCTTCAGCATAATTGCAATGCCAAAAGTAGAACAGAAAAATCTTGTACCACGTATAAGCACGGAGTCAACACAAGTTGGGGAATATGTTCCTAGGTTTCACCAAAAATAACTTACCTGCTTAGGTGATAAGGACAGATAGAAAAAGATCCAGTAGTATTTTATGTCATCTTGAGGTAAATTTATATAGCTCCATTAAAAATCTTCAAGGTTAAAAATCAGATTGCGTAATGAAAACGTTCAAATGAAGAATGCCTTATTGGCAGGAGCATGATGACAATGTGTTCTATAAGAAAGGCACATGTGAGGCAAATACTCAAGAATCTAGATTTTCAAATAATTATTGACGATCAAAAAAAGTCATTTTGTATCCCAAGCTGAGCTAAAAATTGTTGATCTTTCCAAAAAGTTAAAGTTGAAATCTTCTTCTAAATGTTATTCAAAGGATACAAGGTAGAAAGAGTCCCCATAACAAAGAGTCTATGGAAAAGTGCCTCTATATACCTATGTGTGTGTGCCTGTACCCACAGGCAAGCACATCAGACATGTACTTGTTCCTTATCCTTGCACAGACACACTCATACCAATGGAAAAAAATGGGACTTGAAGCCCTTCTGAAGTTGAGAAGGAAGACGCAAGGAAGGAGAAGTCAATGTCTACTGTGTGCCAGGAACTCCAGTGTTTCACATCTGTTCTCTTATTTAATTACTACATTTTATTTCCATAATTTAAACTGGGACAAATTATCAGCCCCATTTTGAACACATGGACACTGATGCTCAGAGAAGTGAAATGACTTCCCAGGTCAGACAACTACCAACAGATGCAGCCAGTCTATCTCATCATTTTCAAGGTTCTTTCCACTCTGCCCATTGCCTCCCTGTGTGACTATAATTATTATCACCCATTCTATAAATATGCATTAATTTATTCAGACTCCAGGCACTGGAAATAAGTGTCTGCATTTGAATAACACATAGTCCACTAATAACACATGGTTCATGCCCACGGTTCATGACAGCAGTGTGTGGAAAGGGCAGGTGGTGAGTGCTGTGGGAGCCTGTAGGAGGAGTGCTCAGCTCCAGGCAGAGAGCTTCTGGAAGCCTAGAGACAAATATCAGGTATCTAATCAGACTCATAGAGGATTAATTCACTTCGTGGGCAATAGGGGAAAAGGACTGCTAAGCAGAGGGAACACACCGGGCCCATATTCTGGGAGGTGCTATACATAGTTGAGACTATTCGGGAAAGAAGGCCAGAGGACAATGCACATATGGTAAGAATGAGTTCATTGCCATTATCTACTGTCCTGCGCCCTAAGTGTCCCAGGTACATCTATTTCCCCGGGTATGCTCACCATGAAGTTATTCCTCTTCTGGAATATTTTACAAGCCAATGTATATCATTCCAATGCTTTATTTTGAGAATTCACAGAAGGATTCTGCGCTGAGAGCTCTTATTTCACAAGGTTTCTTGGTGGATGGCAAATTATGGTATCTTGTTAAACAGCATCTGAGCCCAGTAACTCAGGAAAATTGGCCATCTAACCCTCAACTTTAGAATTTCTGAAAAATTGTAGGAAGCTCACAACTGTAATGAAATATCAAATGATATTTATATTTTATAATAGAAGAATTTAAAACTCTTAGGTGTCTTAAACTAAGAAATACAATTGGACACACAATTTTTAAAAATGGTACCTGATCTTATAGTGCTTTGTTTCTGAAAAATGCATTTCTCTAAATTCTTTAAAATACGGGAAATATTAAAATATTGCCTTTTAATAATATTAAATAAAAGTCTCTCAATTGTGTCTGCTAATTTTAAAAATAACATTATCTTGCTCTAGTGTGAAGTGCTTTAACTTCTAATGAGTTGAACACCTTTTTCATTGGTTTACTGATCTTCTTTCACGGAATTTCACTGCTTGCCCTTTTCCAATTTCAGTTTGGGGGCATTAATACACTTCTTATTAGTTTTTATTACCTATTTGTATTGAGTTATGAAGTCTTTCTCCTGTAATTGGGAAAAAATTGTGCTATGTCTATTCAATTTGCTATTAAATTTTTTTGTAGGGTTAGGGGATTTAGATGACAGGGAGAAACTAAGTAAGAAAAGAAAAAGATGACATCTGCCTACTCAGACCAATTAATTCTTTTAACAATATTTTAAACATTATATCTTTAAAAGCATCTGTTCCTGCCTCTCCCTTTTTTTTTTCAATTGAAGTATAACATAAAGTACNGCTAACGTGCATCAGGGAGCACCTGAAGACCTCATAACTACCCTGTCCACATACACCTGGAGTTTCACAGGGTGAAGAAAGGCTATGGGTCTTTGTGGTAGGGTTCACATAAAAGCATTTGTCTCTCAGGGCTGCAAAACTTGTGGCTGGAAGTTGTTCTCGTTTTCACGCCTCTTGCCTAGGATCATCAGTGCAGTCCCATTCCACTAACTGTCAGAATAGTACTTTTCTGCCTTTGTAAGCCTTGCAGTTTGTTGGTTAGTTGAGGGGCATGAGGTAGGGAAGACAACAGCTTAATGAGAGAAGTGGAAAAGGAAGCAAGGACCATCTAGCATATCTGCTATAGTCTTTTCATTTACCCAATATGTTGCCACAGCTCAACAAGAGTTGTAGCCACATATTATGAATGTGATGTGTCTGACATGAAGAAGTGACTCAGTCCCTGGTACTTATTATTAAGACTTATTCCAGGAGCAAAAGGAGAGGACTAGGATGTTCTTGTGCAGGGACAGAAAATTGTGAGATCTATATCTTGGGAAAATAAACATGACAGCTGGGAAGAGAATAGTTAGAAGTACAGACAGAGAAGTTTAAAAAAGACCTGAAATCAAATAATGGCAGGAGGAATGGAAAAGGATAGGATGAACGTGAGAGGCTGAAAAACAGAACGTATAGAGCTTAAAAATCAAGTCATTATAATGGGCAAAAAAACAAACAAAAACAAAAACAAAACAAAAACAAAAAAAAACGTACTCTGCCTGGGTAACAATAAGGATAAGGAAGGTACCATTAACAGAAAAAGAGACATCAGACTGAAGTCTGTTTTGGAAATTTTAAGGTTAAATTGTTACTAAGCAACCCAGAAACAGATATCAAGCACAGAGCTTTAAACGAAATTCTAAAATCTACGATGTAGGCAAAGGCTATCAGTGGAGATTCAGAAGCCATACATAAGGAGATGACATTTGCTACCATAAAAGTGAGTACAAGTTCTGAAAGAAAGGGAATTGAAAGAAGTCCCTGAAAAATACTTACATCTGGATTTAAAGAAAATATATTGTGCTGTATGCATAGAAAGAATTCACTCAACCATAAAAAGGAATGAAGTACTGATACACATAGTAATTTGGATGAATTGCAAAATAAGTATGCCAACTGAAAGAATCCAAACCAACAGAGTAAACATGTATAATTCCATTTATATAAAATTCCAGAAAAGGAAGCTAAGTATATTGACAGAAGGCAGATCAGTGGTTGCTTGGGGTGGGGAAGAATGGACAGCAAAGGACCAAAAGAACTTTTTAGGGTAATATAAATGTTCTCTAACCTGATTGTGATGGTGGTGGTTATCTGGATATATGCTTTGTCAAAACTCATAGAACTATACAATTAAAATGGGCATATTTTATTATATGTAACTTCTATCTCAATAAAATTAATTTTTTAAAGCTTACATTTAGTGGTTGGAAAGGAGAGACAGAGAGGAATCAGAAAAGAAGTATGCAGAGGAGCAAGGTGAAAATCAACCAAAGAGGCTCACAGATGTCCAAGATGAGTTCCAATAAGAAAAGTGTAGTCAGCATCACTGAATGTTAGCACACATAGGAAGAAGGGGGATAAGAACAGAGACTCAAGGCAATCATATGGTCATTTCTGACATCCAAATTTGTTTCAGGAGAGAAGATAGAGGTAGAAACTAGATTTCAACGGGTTAAAAGTTTTTAAGTGGTAAAAAAAATTAGGGAAATGAGTCCAGGCTTCTCCCATACTGAAAGACAATGTAGATATGGAATTATACCTTAAAAAGTAAAAGTGAAGATTTTTTTCAGTATACAGAAGAAAGGTGCCCTTAGTAAAGACAGAACAATGGTCTTGAAGAAATGGATAAATATGAATTTTTCTGGAGAAATGGGAAATGTAACTAAAGGAAAAGGTAATTCAGTACTGGGCCTGACACTCTGCATTTCTATCAAACGCTCTGGGAAAGCTGATGACCCACCTTATTTTGGGTAGCAAGACCAGAAGGAACCTGTTGGCAATGAGCAAAAGGATTGTGGAGTGGGAGTAGGAGTCCAGAGTTGGAGTAGTCATCCAATTACATAGTAATCTCCCAACTAAATGCTAAACATCAAGGATGCAGAAACTATTTGCTGCTACGTTCTGACATCTGACACTGTGATTGGCATGTAGGAGGAATTATATAAATATGTACTGGATGAATGAAAGAATGAGTAGTTCTTTCTCAGGGAAAATGGGCAGTGGCAATTAACCAGTGTTGGAGAATCAAAGGAAGACATGGCAGAAAAAGAGAAAGAGAGGGGTGGGAGAGTGATTTCATGGAAAACTGCTGCTCATGGAGTCCAGGTAGAGAGGACAGATAAGTGATGGCAACACAGGGAATCAATTGGGAGCCATGAAAGGCGACAAGAGTTGAGAGATCACAAAGTAATAAATAAAGTGCAGATTGGGGAGGGAAATGAAAGGAGAAATATTTGGAAGAACAGAATTTATAATCCAAAAGAGCTATATTTCTGTGTATAAAACCTTGACAACAAAGATGTTTCAACGAAAGCAATACTATGGCCTGCCTGAAAGCTTATCATGAACTGATGAGATTGAGGAAATGTTTAAAAGATTTACTTATTTCACCATGTCAAAAAGTACATTAAGGTTCAGCACAGCAGCCAGCATCTTTAGTAACTAAACTCTCAGCCACAAATAATAACCATTCCCCTTCAGCATAATTGCAATGCCAGAAGTAGAACAGAAAAATCTTGTACCACTTATAAGCACGGAGTCAACACAAGTTGGGTAATATGTTCCTAGGTTTCACCAAAAATAACTTACCTGCTTAGGTGATAAGGACAGACAGAAAAAGATCCAGTAGTATTTTATGTCATCTTGAGGTAAATTTATATAGCTCCATTAAAAATCTTCAAGGTTAAAAATCATATTGCATAATGAAAACGCTCAAATGAAGAATGCCTTATTGGCAGGAGCATGATGACAATGTGTTCTATAAGAAAGGCATATGTGAGGCAAATACTCAAGAATCTAGATTTTCAAATAATTATTGACGATCAAAAAAAGTCATTTTGTATCCCAAGCTGAGCTAAAAATTGTTGATCTTTCCAAAAAGTTAAAGTTGAAATCTTCTTCTAAATGTTATTCAAAGGATACAAGGTAGAAAGAGTCCCCATAACAAAGAGTCTATGGAAAAGTGCCTCTATATACCTATGTGTGTGTGCCTGTACCCACAGGCAAGCACATCAGACATGTACTTGTTCCTTATCCTTGCACAGACACACTCATACCAATGGAAAAAAATGGGACTTGAAGCCCTTCTGAAGTTGAGAAGGAAGACGCAAGGAAGGAGAAGTCAATGTCTACTGTGTGCCAGGAACTCCAGTGTTTCACATCTGTTCTCTTATTTAATTACTACATTTTATTTCCATAATTTAAACTGGGACAAATTATCAGCCCCATTTTGAACACATGGACACTGATGCTCAGAGAAGTGAAATGACTTCCCAGGTCAGACAACTACCAACAGATGCAGCCAGTCTATCTCATCATTTTCAAGGTTCTTTCCACTCTGCCCATTGCCTCCCTGTGTGACTATAATTATTCTCACCCATTCTATAAATATGCATTAATTTATTCAGACTCCAGGCACTGGAAATAAGTGTCTGCATTTGAATAACACATAGTCCACTAATAACACATGGTTCATGCCCACGTTTCATGACAGCAGTGTGTGGAAAGGGCAGGTGGTGAGTGCTGTGGGAGCCTGTAGGAGGAGTGCTCAGCTCCAGGCAGAGAGCTTCTGGAAGTCTAGAGACAAATATCAGGTATCTAAGCAGACTCAGAGAGGATTAATTCACTTCATGGGCAATAGGGGAAAAGGACTGATAAGCAGAGGGAACACACCGGGCCCATATTCTGGGAGGTGCTATACATAGTTGAGAGTATTCGGGAAAGAAGGCCAGAGGACAATGCACATATGGTGAGAATGAGTTCATTGCCATTATCTACTGTCCTGCGCCTTAAGTGTCCCAGGTACATCTATTTCCCCGGATATGCTCACCATGAAGTTATTCCTCTTCTGGAATATTTTACAAGCCAATGTATATCATTCCAATGCTTTATTTTGAGAATTCACAGAAGGATTCTGCGCTGAGAGCTCTTATTTCACAAGGTTTCTTGGTGGATGGCAAATTATGGTATCTTGTTAAACAGCATCTGAGCCCAGTAACTCAGGAAAATTGGCCATCTAACCCTCAACTTTAGAATTTCTGAAAAATTGTAGGAAGCTCACAACTGTAATGAAATATCAAATGATATTTATATTTTATAATAGAAGAATTTAAAACTCTTAGGTGTCTTAAACTAAGAAATACAATTGGACACACAATTTTTAAAAATGGTACCTGATCTTATAGTGCTTTGTTTCTGAAAAATGCATTTCTCTAAATTCTTTAAAATACGGGAAATATTAAAATATTGCCTTTTAATAATATTAAATAAAAGTCTCTCAATTGTGTCTGCTAATTTTAAAAATAACATTATCTTGCTCTAGTGTGAAGTGCTTTAACTTCTAATGAGTTGAACACCTTTTTCATTGGTTTACTGATCTTCTTTCACGGAATTTCACTGCTTGCCCTTTTCCAATTTCAGTTTGGGGGCATTAATACACTTCTTATTAGTTTTTATTACCTATTTGTATTGAGTTATATGAAGTCTTTCTCCTGTAATTGGGAAAAAATTGTGCTATGTCTATTCAATTTGCTATTAAATTTTTTTGTAGGGTTAGGGGATTTAGATGACAGGGAGAAACTAAGTAAGAAAAGAAAAAGATGACATCTGCCTACTCAGACCAATTAATTCTTTTAACAATATTTTAAACATTATATCTTTAAAAGCATCTGCTCCTGCCTCTCCCTTTTTTTTTCAATTGAAGTATAACATAAAGTACATAACTATTAAGTGAATTTTTAGATGTGGTGCATCATGTAGCCATCACCTGGATCAAGACACAGAACATCACCAGCAACCAGAAGGTTCACTTGTGCTTCCTCCCAGTCCACACCTTCTCCCAAAGGAAGCTACCATTCTGATGTCACCACCATAGTTTAGTTTTGCCATTCTAAAAAATACTTTATTAATATCTCATTTCAAAGATTAATTTAAAAACTTTAATGCACGTACCCCTTTTATCATTCTAAAATTAATTGGGGTACGTTAATAGGTATCATGACAAAATCTTTCAAAAGACCTAAAAACATATACCCTGCTGACAGGTGGAAATTATGGAATGCCGAAGTTTTTATATGATTCATCAAGATGAATGTTTCTATATACAAATCTTATAAAANTATATCCAAATCTTATAAAACACTTACCTGTGAACAATATGCAATACCAGAATCCTGTGTTATATGCAAATCTAACCTTAAGATAATAATTGTTATCTGTCATTCCTATGACTCTTTTTTAAATTGACTTTAAATTTCCCTCTCTACATTACACTCTTCTGTTATGGATGAGATATGATTTTTCTTTTACAGACAGAAAAAATTATAAAGTAAGTAATTGACTAAGCCAAAGCTAAAACCAGTTTTTCCCCCAAATATAGGTACTATAACACGTTCAAGAACACACTGGTTTTCAAACACCACCACATTATTCCCAGGAGTCCATAAATAGGTTAAGAACTAAGGCTTTCCTACCAATTACTAAGAAGTCTGCATACATAGCTAAATTTCCATTTAGAATAAGTGTATTGTTTGTTTGTTTGTTTGTTTCTTACCACTATGGGACCAATTTCCTTTGAAAATGTGTTTGGAGAAATAGAAGATACACATGTTGAGAGAGCACCAGGTTCTAATATTTCAGTTTGAAGTTCTCAGTAATTGAAAATAGAACTTTATATTACTGCCTCTTTTTTTTTTTTCCATTTAGAATATGCTAGCAAGCAAGTGGCCCAGAAGGCCAAGTCAATGGAGGGAGAGAGAGCACACACACAAAACAAACAAATGAGCCAG
This sequence comes from Ailuropoda melanoleuca, assembly GCF_002007445.2. NCBI lineage: Eukaryota > Metazoa > Chordata > Mammalia > Carnivora > Ursidae > Ailuropoda > Ailuropoda melanoleuca. Next base: position 54,808,652 of record NC_048227.1, read on the forward strand.
TACTTTCACTAGAGGCCAAAATCTGGCAGAAAATGAGGGTTCTGGAAGGGCGCACACTTGCTTGATCCCAGGAAAAAACAAAATGTAGAATAAAAGGTAGTCAAGCATAAAAAGGACACCTGATCACACGGAGTTTAGCTGTAAACAGTATCTATTGCTCTTTTATCTTGTTAGTTATTTCTGAAAATTNCTTGCTTGATCCCAGGAAAAAACAAAATGTAGAATAAAAGGTAGTCAAGCATAAAAAGGACACCTGATCACATGGAGTTTAGCTGTAAACAGTATCTATTGCTCTTTTATCTTGTTTGTTATTTCCGTAAACTCTTCAAAATGTGTGGAATATAAATAACATTGTCTTTTGGACAACATGAAAACAGAGAAAATCCTTGCATCAAGAGAATTTCAATAAAAAGGTCAGCAATCAAAGGTTGCAGTTGTGGACCTGCTTCCTGGAAGCCCAGGCCAGCCTGGGGGTGGACCAGGCCTGGGGGTGGACAGGCCCAGCCTGTGATGTCAGCAACCCAATGCAGCATCCTGAGCAGAGAGACAATCACGGTGAGACACACACTAACACTCAAAGCTCTCCTTAAAAACAACAACAACAACAACAACTACCTACCAGTTTTCACCAGATTTAAGCTAGGGTGTCAAGTAAGTAGAGTAAACACAATAAAAATAATCCACAGATCTGAATAACTTGTAAAAGTTAGAGCTGGGCAGAGAATCCAAGAAAAAGAGACCTGCTTTGGGCATAAAGAACCACACATCCTCAACAAGGTAATGATTTCCTATAGGATAGCTATGGGGTCTCTGCCTACTTTATTATCTTTGCCAATAGTATTTTTACATATTTTACCATTTTAGCCAATCCACAGAGGCTTCATATTTACCAAGGTTACCCTTTAGAAACTCTAGATATTGTGGAAAATATTCTATGAAGATCCTCAAGGACTCTGAAAGACATCTTTCCTCAACCCCAGCAAGGAGATGGAGTTCTTTCCAGCCCTGTAAGAGGCAGTCCAGAAGTGGGTGTCTGGAAGATATCAACACAGATGCAGGGAGGGAAAGATTTTGAGTTCTCCTAGAGCAGACTTTGGAATTGAACCTAGCACCATCTAAGTTGTGAGAATTAGTTTTTGGAACAAGGATAATACATATACATATTATAATTTTTAATGGATAGTTTTATTGCTTTGGGGAATAAATGCATTCTAGTAAGTTTGGCTTAAAAGAGGCTACAGAGCACAGTGAGAAATGCTTGGAATTTAGAGTTCCTAGTTTCTCTATCTCAGAGGTATATAAATTAACCTCTCTGAGGCTTAATTTCTTCATTTGTAGAATGGAGAGTCATATTTCTATCACAAAGGAATGCTCTCAGGATAAAATGCAGCATTATACTTTGTGGTGATATATATACATTGAAAAGCATTAAGTGGTATTTCTTATCATTTCTAAAAAGCCCACCCCCTTCTTCATGTTTTTCCTGCTGTTGTCATAGGCATCAGACCCATCCACTTTTCTAATGGAGCACTTGTCTGGCTTCTGGATCTCCTCTCAGTCATGGAAAACTTTTCCTTCCAAACTCAACCCACGGAGCTCAGGAATTTATTCTGTTTGGGGTTTTCCCCTGACTCCTTACAAACAGAGCATATAACTTTGCTCCTTCTGCTTCTCCTCAACTCTCAGATTTGTAATATCTACTAAAGCTAGGTTGCAGGTCCCATTTCCCTAAAACAGTCCTTTGTCTAAAATATTGTGTGCTGACCAGTGATCTCCTTTACTGTCAGCCTACAAATTATACCTCCTTTTATCATCTCTATAAGTTCTTTCCTACTTTTAAATTTACTCAGAAGGAAATCCAGTTGCAGCTTCTAAGAAGAAAAATCCCCTTACTAGAATTTGAGAGAAGTAGCTATCCACAAAGAAACAGAGGCAAAGTTGCAAAATCATCATCATCTAAAACCTGCAAAGACACCTAATCAATTGGAAGTTAATATATCACTTGAGAGCAAAAATCAAAACTCAGCTGTTAGACCTGGGGAGGAATTTAAAGATCATCAGCTCTATCCTCTGCAAATGGGAAGATAAGGAAACAGGCCCCAGATTGGGCAGAATCCTACTGAGTGTCCTGAATTAGACATATCTTAACTCTGTGCTGGGACCCACATGCAACAAACCCCATATTTGCATGAAGGTTTTCCTCCATGCAAGTATCAAATGAGACCAGACCAGAAATAGTGTTTTTAAGCTACGATGCCTATTCTTGACATGCAATGGACAGTACATGTTTGTGGGAGAGGAGGAGATGACCTCTGTGTGCTGTGTTGCAGTTCACAAAAACATTACATCATGATCTTGTTGGATCGTCACACCTTCAAAATGGCGAAAAGAGCTGAGCAGGTATTATCTCCCCTTTCCAGTAAGGTAACTGGATCTGCAAGACTTTCTCAGGGTCAAACAGGTGGTAAATGGGAGACTCAGGCTTTAAAATCCATATCTGGCTGAAAAGTTCGTGCTCTCCATCTTTTAATTTTGTTTAAATTTTTAAAAAATCACTATCCTACAGTGGTTTTTTTTTTAGATTTGTTTATTTATTTTAGCGAGAGAGAGAGCGCACAGGAGGAGAGGCAGAAGGAGAGTCTCAAGCAGACCCTGTGCTGAGCATGGAGCCTGTCACAGGGCTCAATCTCACAACCCCGAGATCATGACCTGGGCTGAAACCAAGAGTTAGACACTCAACCAACCATGCCACCCAGGCACCCCAAAATTACTATCCTATGGTTTATATAATAGAATAGTGATTGACAAGACAGCTTTTATAGGCAAGCAACCAAAATCTGAATTCAGCCTCTACCACTTGATTAGCTATGTGGCTTCATGGAGTATGTAACCATTGTTGTACGCCTTGGTTTACTTATTTTAAATGTAAAAGATCATTTAGATCTCTCATGGAGGATGTGAGAACACAATAATGTAGTATGTATGAGGTCCTTAGGGCAATGCCTAGCATGGTCTGAGTCATGAGTTGTAGCTGTCATTATTCGATTTGGTTTCCTTATATATAAATACTTATTAGTATAAAGACTTATAAGCCTTCCATCAAAAAAAAATTAAACTAAATGTTTCTCTTTATATGGGTATAGTACATGCAAACTTAGGCTATGTTTTCCATGAAGAGTCCTTTAAAAATATTATATTTTCAGGGATCAAAATTTATACAGCCTTGCTACTTGAAATGTGAACCTAGGGATCAGCACCATTGGCATCACCAAGGAGCTTATGAGAAATGCATAATCTCAAGTCCCACCCCAGGCTTGATGATGAATCATATCTGCATTTTAACAAGACTCCCAGGTGATCTGAACGCACATAAGAATTTGAGAATCACTGGTCTACCGCATGGTGCTGGAGAGCTCAGTGAAGGTGTTGTGCCCAGGCACTAATGTCTACCGATTTCAAAGCAAGAGACATGCCTTTCATTCAGCAACAGCCTCTGAAATCATTCATTTCCAACATGGGAAGTCCTCCATAGATGGATATTCTTTATAGTATGTGGTTTCATTAACTTATCATTGATTTATTGTTCTCCCTTAACCCTACCGTTCTACTCTCAACCCAGGAGAATACATTATACACATCTGGAACCTCATGCTGGAGGAAGTTTAAAAAGAAAAGACATGAATGATCTAAAAGCTTTCTTTTCATAAGTCCTTTTCTCCTTCCCTAACCCAACTCAACTCAAAAGGGCAGCAGCTGCTGAGAGTAAATGTGGAGGTTTCTAAAATTAAATCAGCAAAAAAAAAAATGTATTTATTACTGAGGTTGGAAGGGAAGGTGACATTTTTAAAGGTTAAATTAGGTAAATTAATTGAAAACAGAACAAGTAAAAATCAATCCTCCTTGCTGAGAGTAAACACATGCTATTTTTCAGCTGTTTGATATAGTAGGTCCCTTTGCAGCTCTCCCTAAGATTCCTTTGTGATGGATGGAGGCACGGACTTCATTATATTTTTTAGTTCCCTCAGTGCCAAGGCTATATGGCTCCGTGGTGGAGCTCTCATGGTTAGAACACATGGAAGAGTACAGAAGAGTTAACACAGGCCAACCACCACACTTCAGCCTTCATACTTCAGGACTTCAATACAAAGGACTTAGAACTAAGCAACAAGCTTTCTAAAGCAAAAAGGTCATTTCTCAGCAACAATGAGAATGTTGTTATCAAAAAGGGATTTAAAGATTTACAGGGTAGAGTCATTCCCGGATTTCACTCCTGGGCTTTGGAGGTGTAATTACTGTGTTTGATACCTGGCTGCTCTGTTTTCTAGGTGTGTGACTGTGAGCAAGTTCTTCACCCTCTGAACTTCACTTTCTTCCACTATGGAAGTGGGATCCTAATACCTACCCACTAGGTAAATGTGAAGCTAAACTGGATTCAGATAAATGTAAAATACCAAATCCTATGCTACCATTTATCAGAAGCTTAATAGCTATTAGTTCCTTTTACTGCATGTCTAGGTACAAAGATTTGGTTATCACTAAACATGCTGGAAGAAAAGGGTTTGCTTGTAGATGCAAGCTTCAGGGAAATTGATAACATCTGATTTATGTACACTGTGGTTATAAGCCACAGGTGGAGTCTGGCAGTCTGTCAGCAGAGCTTCCTTATTCTAACACCCTCTTGGGTAAAAAAATAGTTCTACACTTCTGATCACTTTACCTGATAGTCTCATCTGATCAAATTACACAAAATGTTGTCTTTCCTTAGAAATTTTGCTGCAATCATTAGTTATCTTAAAAAATACACAATCTTATTGGGGGGTAACACAAAACAGAATATTCTGCTTCCACGATATAAAATAATAATTTCCCTCTATTGGTTTCCCCAGCAGTAGCCAGATAGAGTGTCAGAGATGAGATACACAGTTACACTATTGTAACTGGAACACTGACGGCCAATGTGTTTGAACTGTTAAACTTCCACTGTGAGGTGACTAAAATATGCAGATTTTCTTTTTTTACTCCTGACCAAAAGGAGTCAAATTCCATTTGGGATGGTAGAAATATGCATGTTTATCTTCTTGTCTCAAATACACATGCACACACACACAAATAGTCCTTAGAAAATCAGATAGATATTTACATGCAAAAGAACCTCTCAGCCCATACTTCACATCTTATATGAAATACTAATTCAAAATATATCAGGTCTATATATAAAACATAAAATATACAGCATTTAAAAAAACATAGGAGAAATTCTTTGGGACACCGAGTTAGGCAAAGTTAGATTTGACCCCAAAAGCATGAAACAAAAGAGAAAATATTAATAACTTGGACCTTATAAGAATTTAAAGTGTTTTACACTGCAAAAGACACTACTGAGAAAGAAAAGCCTTGAACTGGGAGAAAATAATTGCAAATTACATATCTGACAAAACACTTGTATCAAGAAAACGTTAAACTCTCAGAACTCAAGTATAAGGAAATTAATTTAAAAGCTGTCGGTGTGCCTGGGTGGCTCAGATGGTTCAGTCACTGACTCTTGATCTCAGCTGAGGTCTTGATCTCAGGGTTCTGAATTCAAGCCCTGCGTTGGGGTCCATGCTGGGCATGGAGCCTACTTTAGATAGATGATTAGATAGATAGATAGATGATAGATAGATAGATGATAGATAGATATAGATAGATAGATACATAGATACATAGATAGATAGATAGATAGATAGATAGATAGATAGATACATAGATACATAGATACATAGATACATAGATACATAGATAGATGATGATAGATAGATAGATAGATAGATAGATAGATGATAGATAGATAGATGATAGATAGATAGATGATAGATAGATGATAGATAGATACATAGATACATAGATAGATGATAGATAGATGATAGATAGATAGATAGATAGATAGATAGATAGATAGATGATAGATAGATAGATGATAGATAGATAGATAGATGATAGAGATGATAGATAGATAGATGATAGATAGAGCAAGCAAGCTTAGACTACCAAGTGCTAATGAAGATGGAACATAACTGGAACACTGGTGAATGCAAATGGTGCAGACACTTTGGAAGATAGCCTGGCTGCTTCTTATAGAGTTAAACATAACAGTCGTAGGTATTTTCCTAAGAGAAACATAACTTGTACTCACATGCAATAAGACTCCACTTGTGTAACATTCTAGAAAAGGCAAAACTTAGGGATAAAGAACAGATCATTGGTTTCCAGGGTTTGTGGAAAAGGGACGGAAAGGACTACAAAGTCCCTGGCATGGGGGTAGGGAGGCTAGGGGGGTGACGAAAACATTCTTTATTTTGATTGCCGTGGTAAATTGATGACTTTCTGCATTTGCCAAAAGTCATAGAACTGTGTGCTGCAAGAAGTAAATTTTATCATATACAATTTTCATGGATCTTAAGTAGTATATAATAAAAATTATAATGGGCACCAGGTACCTGAAAAGGTGCTCAAAATAACTAATTATCAGGGAAATGCAAACCAAAACCACAATGAGATATCACCTCACACCTGTGAGCATGGCTATCATCAAAAAGACAAGAGAACAGCATTGATGAGGATACAGAGAAAAGAGAAACCAATGTACTGTTGGTGAAAATGTAAATTGGTACAGTCACTATGGAAAACAGCATGGAGGTTCCTCAAAAAATTAAAAGTAGAATTACCAGATGATCCAACACTTCCACTTTTGGGTATATATCCCAAAGAAATGAAAATAGGGTATCAAAGAGATATCTACACATCCATGTCCACTGTAATATTATTCACAATAAGCAAGATATGGAAACTACCTAAGTGTCTGTCAATGGATGAATGAACAAAGAAAATATGAGATATATATATACACACACACACAATGGAATATTATTCAGTCATGAGAAAAAAGGAAATCCTACCACTTGAGACAACATAGATAGACCTTGAGGGCATTATGTTAAGTGAAATAAGTCAGACAGTGAAAGACAAATACCGTATGATATCACTTACATGTGGAATCTAAAAACTGAACTGTAAAAACATAATCAAATGGTAGTTACCAGGCTCTGGGGAGGGGGAGAAGGAAATGGGAAGACGTTGGTCAGACTACAAACTTCCAGTTAAAAGATGAATAAGTTCTAAGGATGTAATGCACATCTTTGTAATTATAGCTAACAATACAATATTATATGCTAAAAGAGTAGGTCTTAAGTATTCTCAACACAAAGAAGAAATGGTAATTATGTGACAAGATGGTGTTAGCTAACACTATAGCGGTAATCATAGTGCAATATGTAAGTGTATCAAATTACCATGTACATTTTAAAGGTATACAATTTTATATGTCAATTATATCTCAACAGAGCCAGAAAAATTATTATAAGTAGACAAATGAATTAGTAATTCACGGAGGAAAACTTTATAAATCATTAAAATACAACCTTATAGTGGATTCTAAATGCATCAAAAAATTTAAGAAAAGTTTCTTTTTATCCATTGCCAGAAAACTTTTGTCATTATTGTTTGCAACCTTCCCATGGCAATGAAAAACAATTTATTCTCCCTAAAATGAACAGAACAGAAGTAATCTATGTGATTCCATATAACAAACTAAAATGTCAAACTGTAGTATGTTTGATCATCCAGAATTCGGTGACTGATAATATGATCAAATAAGAAAAAAATTAAATCTAATATATTAATTCCCAAAATTGTGGGAATGAATAAAATATATTAACTGGGTATTTCCGTAGGACCTTGTCACAGTTTTGGATAAAAATTACCCCCTGCAAATAATATTCCCAACATCTTCCTAACCCCCACGACCTACACCCAAAGGAACAAGAATAAGGATAGTCCTGCCAGATTGAAACTGAGCCTCCTTTTCCAGGACTGTTTTCCTAGCACCTTGAACACTGATTTATTTGTAGTAAGTCCAAAATAAATATTTTTTCTTAATAAACAAATAGAAGAACACATGAAATAATGTCACTATAACAACTCTTCACAAATAAAAATGCTAAGTTTATTCAGGACAGCCACAATTTTAGCCAAGAGCTGACATGAGGATAAATCTCTATTTTAATTTCACTATTGCTCCTTACTGGACCTACATGGGTCTGGCAACATACTCAGCTTTAATTCCGTTACAGAACAGATCAAAGACCAAGCTTAAAGGAGGGGGGAGGGACAGTAAGTGCTAAGTTGGCACCATTAGCAGAGCCAGTGTAACTACTGTCCACAGTTACAAAAGACCCAGCGCCTCTAGGCTTTGCCTCTGACCTCTAGATCTTCCGGAGCATCCTAATTTCACAACTGCATTAAAAATCAGTTCTCCTCTTTGAACTCTATAAAATGCATTTTGTTAAACTCCTAATGTCTAAAATAGTTTTGAGATGTTCAAATTCATAAAATACACACTCCCTTTCCCCAACGGCACCCATACACTTTAGTTGGATTTGATAGATATCCACAAAAAATCCAAATGCATAGTATATAATGATATCTTAAAGATACAATTTTAAGTTAAAATACTCCAACATCAGTCAAAAAAGATTAAAAATTGTCCTTGAGGATGCTGGTGATTATCCTTAGTTGATGAAGAGAACAAAGGTCACATAAGCAGTAGAACATTCATAGAGAATGAATCCTCAGGGCTTCAACAGATAAAAGTAATGTAAAATACAGGAAGCAAAGCGGATGAAAAAAATAAGAGGAAGAATACATGGGCATTGCAAAGAAGTATTTATTATATTAATTATATTATATTATATTATATTATATTATATTATATTATATTATTACTATATTATATTATAGTGTGACCTTGAAAGAAAAATAATAACTAGAAAAACAAAACATTCTGAAAATGCATGTAATTCAGATACATATAATGCCAACGAATCTAAATGTATTCAACATTTTAAATTTCAAAACCTTTCCCGGGACGCCTGGGTACTGCAGTCGTTAGGCGTCTT
>NC_048227.1:54822283-54977276 GCF_002007445.2 Ailuropoda melanoleuca
CCCCCTGCTTGTGTTCCCTCTCTCGCTGGCTGTCTCTATCTCTATCGAATAAATAAATAAAATCTTTAAAAAAAAAAGCAGAGCAATGTCATATTTGACTGATACAAAATATACATTTTAAAAGGGAAGAAGTGCATGTAAAATGGGAAAAATAAGCAGAAATTTCCTCCCCTTTGTGCCTTTTAAAGAGCCTTGAACCAGACCATCTGTATATACTTCACACTGAAACTCAACAGGCAGCCACTGAGCCTCTTCTCCGTAGGTATGAAATGAGAAACTCGGAGAGCTGTTGAACATTGAATTTTCTCAGTGGAACAGCACACACACATTTAGCACAAGGGGTTCTGCCACTGAGACACGCTGGAGAAATTCAGTGTTCGATGGCTTCAACTTTGCACCCCACAGCACAGTGTCACAGAGGCTGCTGTGCTCGGCTTGGTGTGTTCCATAAAACAAGGACAAGTACTTTTAAAAACCAGCACAATGATAACGATCGGAGGAGTTGCTTCATTCTCAGCTATGCAAAAAAGGACAAACACAAACCATCATTTTTATTTTTTTATTTTTATTTTTTTTAAATTTTATTTTATTATATTGTGTTAATCACCATACAGTACATCCCCAGATTCCGATGCAAAGTTTGATGCTTCATTAGTTGCGTATAACACCCAGTGCACCATGCAATACGTGCCCTCCCTACTACCCATCACCAGGCTATCCCCTTCCCCCACCCCCTCCCCTCTGAAGTCCTCAGTTTGCCTCTCACAGTCCATAGTCTCTCATGTTTCATTCCCCCCTCTGATTACCCCCCTTTTCTTTATCCCTTTCTTCCCCTACCGATCCTCCTAGTTCTTATGTTCCATAGATGAGAGAAATCATATGATAATTGTCTTTCTCTGCTTGACTTATTTCACTTAGCATTATCTCCTCCAGTGCCGTCCATGTTGCAGCAAATGTTGAGAATTCGTTCTTTCTGATAGCTGAGTAATATTCCATTGTATATATGGACCACAGCTTCTTAATCCAGTCATCTGTTGAAGGGCATCTCGGCTCCTTCCATGATTTGGCTATTGTGGACAATGCAGCTATGAACATTGGGGTGCATATGGCCCTTCTCTTTACTACGTCTGTATCTTTGGGGTAAACACCCAGTAGTGCAATGGCTGGGTCATAGGGTAGTTCAATTTTTAACTTTTTAAGGGACCTCCACACTGTTTTCCAGAGTGGCTGTACCAACTTGCATTCCCACCAACAATGTAGGAGGGATCCCCTTTCTCCACATCCTCTCCAACAATTGTTGTTTCTTGCCTTGTCTATCTTTGCCATTCTAACTGGCGTAAGGTGGTATCTCAGTGTGGTTTTGATTTGAATTTCCCTGATGGCTAATGATTTTGAACATTTTTTCATGTGTCTGTTAGCCATTTGTATGTCTTCATTGGAAAAGTGTCTGTTCATATCTTCTGCCCATTTTATGATTTGTTTATTTGTTTCTCGTGTATTGAGTTTGAGAAGTTCTTTGTAGATCTTGGATACCAGTCCTTTATCTGTGGTGTCCTTTGCAAATATATTCTCCCATTCCGTGGGCTGTCTCTTAGTTTTTTTGACTGTTTCCTTGGCTGTGCAGAAGCTCTTTATCCTGATAAAGTCCCATAAGTTCATTTTATCTTTTATTTCTCTTGCCTTTGGAGATGTGTCGTGAAAAAGGTTGCTCTGGCCGATGTCATAGAAGTTGTTGCCTATGTTCTCCTCTAGAATTTTGATGGATTCCTGTCTCACATTGAGGTCTTTCATCCATTTGGAGTTTATTTTTGTGTATGGTGTGAGAGAGTGGTCAAGTTTCATTCTTTTGCATGTAGCTGTCCAATTTTCCCAGCACCATTTATTGAAGAGACTGTCTTTTTTCCACCGGATGTTTTTTCCTGCTTTATCAAAGATTAGTTGCCCAAAGAGCCGAGGGTCCATTTCTGGGTTCTCTATTCTGTTCCATTGGTCGATGTGTCTGTTTTTGTGCCAGTACCATGCTGTCTTTGTGATCACAGCTTTGTAGTACAGCTCGAAATCCGGCATTGTGATGCCCCCAGCTTTGTTTTTCCTTTTCAACAGTTCCTTGGAGATTCGGGGCCTTTTCTGGTTCCATACAAATTTAAGGACTATTTGTTCCAGTTCTTTGAAAAATGTCCTCGGTATTTTGATCGGGATAGCATTGAAAGTGTAGATTGCTCTGGGTAGTATGGACATTTTAACTATGTTAATTCTTCCAATCCATGAGCATGGAATATTTTTCCATCTTTTTATGTCTTCCTCAATATCTTTCAAAAGTGATCTATAGTTTCTAGGATATAGGTCCTTTACGTCTCTGGTTAAGTTAATTCCAAGGTAACGTATGGTTTTTGGTGTTATTGTAAATGGGATGGATTCCCTAATTTCTCTTTCTTCAGTCTCGTTATTCGTGTATAGAAATGCAACTGATTTCTGGGCATTGATTTTGTATCCTGCCACCTTACTGAATTGTTCTATAACTTCTAATAGTTTGGGAGTGGATTCCTTTGGGTTTTCCATATAGAGTATCATGTCATCTGCAAAGAGAGACAGTTTGACTTCTTCTTTGCCGATTTGGATACCTTTGATCCCTTTTTGTCTTCTGATTGCTGTTGCAAGGACTTCTAGTACTATGTTGAATAATAGTGGCGAGAGTGGGCATCCTTGTCGTGTTCCTGATCTTAAGGGAAAGGCTTCCAGCTTTTCCCCATTGAGAATAATGCTTGCAGTAGGCTTTTCATAGATGGCTTTTATGAGATTGAGAAATGTACCCTCTATTCCTACACTCTGAAGGGTTTTAATCAGGAAAGGATGCTGTATTTTGTCAAATGCTTTTTCTGCATCAATTGAGAGGATCATATGGTTCTTGAGTCTTTTCTTGTTGATATGATGTATCACATTGATTGATTTGCGAGTGTTGAACCATGCTTGCATCCCAGGTATGAATCCCACTTGGTCATGATGGATAATCCTTTTAATGTACTGTTGGATTCTATTAGCAAGGATCTTGTTGAGGATTTTGGCATCCATATTCATTAGAGAAATCGGTCTTGTAATTCTCCTTTTTGAGGGGGTCTTTGCCTGGTTTGGGGATCAAGGTAATATTAGCCTCATAGAATGAGTTTGCAAACCATCATTTTTAGATGCTTCCCTATATACTGTCTGTTCTTTGCTCTGAGTCTCCAAAACTAGAGAGGGAAACACAAAAAAAAACTATCCACATAATGTGACTGTGTTTGTAAATATGTTGGCCTTCACATGGGTTGTTTTACAGCACTGAATATTTCTGTTGGCAGTTATATTAAACATTCCCTTTATTCCAAGTTACCATTCATTTATCTGTTTATTTTACCAAGAGCGAGTTCAGGTCTATACAACAGCATGCTCAGCACTCTGGCTGTACATTATTCATGAACCAAAATGCAAACCTGGTGGCTTAAGCCTCGACATTCTGCATATATGCAACCGTGTCTCATGATAGCTATCATACTTCTGACATGATCTTATATTTATACCGCTCTGAGACTTGAAACAGGAGGGAAAAACCTAAGAAGCAGAAAAGAGGAGCACAATGCAAGAAAGACAACTTGGAAGTGGAAGTCATCTTGCTCTATTGTCACCATGGGAGTTAATTGTAAAGAAACATTTTTCTAAAGGGTGCCATCAGTAGGTTTGTAACTACACAAACAAATTACACAGTAGAGTATTTTGCAAAGCATTGTTTAGAAATAACTGTTCAGCATAGGAGCCATAATCACCAGCATATCATCTGACACATAAGAATGTACTGCGGCAACACTGCTGTAGGTAGCAAATGTTCTCAAATTGTTTCACATGGAAACCTAGCTATTCCACTACTAAAAAAAGAAAACAATTCTAAATGAAAGAAAAAAGTCAAAGGCCACTGCAACCTGAAGTTCAATCAATATAATTAATGTATCTCTGCCTTGTTTGGCACAACTCTGTTTTCTGTGGTCCCTGGAATTTTTGCCCTGATATTTCCACTGTCCCTTATTATATAGCGTGTGTTCATGCTTGTAAACAATAAGTAGCAACAGCAAAATCTGAACTTGTATAGTCCATATGATTTCTAGAGTCCGTTTTCTAGCACAATTTAAGTAACCGTCCAAATACGAAAGCTTCTGGGTATACGTTTGTGTTTATATATTTGAAGACTGTGCAAAATTCCAATGGCCTAGCTGATTGGAGCATGCTCTTTATGGGTCTAGGTAACAGAATATCAAGATCACAGATCTGAACTCCAGGTAAGCCACACAGCTTAGAACTGTTCCATGGCCACATGTTTTAATCTTAAGCCCAGGTAGCTGCATAACAAATACTAGTTACTGATTACATGACATAAAACACAGACTGAAAACAAACTGATCTCAGTAGTAAAAGAAGTATATATGCTATCAATGGTGTGTTCACGGCACAAATGGCAAAAATTATGCTTGCTAATATTTCATAATATCTGCAATTTTATGCCCCTAAACACTTTATCTTTGTAGTACCAAAAACCAACCATAAATTACTGAGATGTCCATCACAGGAAGTATTCAAGCCCTAACCTAAATCACTGTTGTTAAGGCTATTTTTACCCTTAGTAGTGGGTAGGACTAGGTTACCTGTACAGTACTGTCACCTGCTTACAGTCTGAGGTTCCAGTGATTTCTTATTTGATATATATATGTTTATATATTGATCAAATATTCACTTAAACAGGCATCAATGTGATCAGAAAAAGCAGATTATGAATAACAAACTATTTACTGTACTTCAAGTACATTTTTGGGAACAAAAGAAAGAATATTTAAAAAGTATTAGAGAATAAATCATTTTTTGTAGCTTTATTTACTTTTAAAATCTGGCTCAATTACATTCTGCTATTTCTGAGTTGTTCATTCCAACCTGTTTGGTCTCCCTTTTCTCTCTGTATCTTGGGAGTCAGAACTACAAGCTTCAGAAGTCAGTTCAGATGGTTATCTGCAACTTCTCTTTGTAGTGCTCTACGAGGTCAAATCCATTACAGCATATGTTCAGACTGACTTTGCACACTTAACTCTACTGGGCTTTCTGTGACATACTCAGCACTTCACCTGAGAACCTGTTATCCATGGATTCAGAAGATGTTAAAAATGATACATACAAAAAATAAAAGAAAGAGAGAGAGAGAGAGAAAATGGTTCATGCCTACATAGTACATTTGTGGCTGACTAATCTACAACTCCTAAAATGATCTAATAAAGATCATGCCACCTTTTTTAAAGATTAAAATCTTTTTTACCACTGACTGGTGCTACTCTGTTCCCAAGACACCTGGGCTCCAGACAGAGAAACATGAAGTGTTGCCTCCATGGACTTCCTGAGAAGGATAGCAACATAATCATGTCACTGCAAAATCTGCCACTCACTAAGGGAATGTGGGGCAGTAGATAAAGTTCACTAAACATTGGCAACTGATTCAGAAATAAAAAACACTGAGCAATTTTATTTTCCCCAAAAGAATACAATACACTAAGCATTGCAACTGTGCTCTCAGGTTCTACCAACTTGGATTCTTCTTGGAGGTTTTCTTCTTATTTTAAAAAGACAACCTGATACGATGTTCTGAATTATTAGTGAAGACAGAGGGGTCAGGAGATAATAATATATAAATAGATGCAGTTTATTTGCCTTTCCCTTCATCTGTCTGTCATTGCTACTTAAAAAAAATATTATATATGTAACAAAGGAAGAAAATATTTAAATTTTTGCCACTATAAGTGACACTGCAGGAACAATAGATGACATTTTGAGCTTTTATTATTAAAAAATCCATCTAAGAAAAGAGTAAGAGGGCAAAGAGGTCACCTAGCATAGCTGCAATGGTGTTTTTGCAAAACAATAGTGCTTAGAAGCCAAGCTTTACTCTGAGAGACACAGCCTGCAGCCAGCCTCAGAATGCCTGAAATGGCCTCAAAAGTTATTGGGCCATTGCTCCAGGCACTTGCTCCTCTTCCCCCCACACCCTCACTCACAGAGAAGAGGAGAGATCTAGTTGTTATGTTTTTTTGCATGCATCCTCTGCTAGATCCTATGCAGAGAATTTTTAAACATCTCGCTCTTAACTTCAGAGAAGTAAAACTCTAAAACCAGAAAACACCCTGCCCCTATTCCTCCAATAATAAAGTTCCTCCTCACTTTATTAATTTTTGCTAACAAGTTAGTCTGCCACAGTTTCAGAGATGCTGGAAGAAGATATAAAATTCCTGGGTCAGAAATAAGAAAATCAAATAAATAAGAAATATAATTAAAAATAAATAAGTTTAATTAAAAACAAACTACTCAGAGAAACAGCACTAGGTAGCCAAAAGTGCCACCACTCATTCCACCTCCTTGAGCCCCGGCTCCCACAGGGCAACGTGAAAGGATCAAGTGACTCTTACCCATGGCATTCCAGGAAAGGAACCCTGAGTTCAGGGTACCCAAATCTTTTATAATGGGCAAGCAAACTTGCTCAATCTTAGCCCCAGAGGAAGACATTGTTTTTATTACACCAGACAATAAATAAACCTGTTCCCTGCTCCAGAAGGAGATACTGGCTCTACCTTTCAAAGCTGTTAGCTATGCAAGCATCCATGAAAAAGTTAGTCCAGAACAGAGGCAGCTAGTGGCCCTGCTCTAAAGATGTACAGAGATGCAAAAGATCCATGGAGGACTGCCTCCTCTGACACCTTGGGAAGACTACTAAACCTCTCTCAATGTAAGTTGCTTCATCTGTAAAATGTGAATAATAATACCCACCTCACTGGACTGTTACAAAGCCTAAATTAAATAATATATGTTGAAAATGTTTTAGCTCATTTTCTGACTCAAAAGTGTGCAGTAAAAAAAAAAAAAAAACTTCCCAAATTATTGCTATATTATTCAAGGTCTGTCCGTTGCTACCCTTACTTCTCATCTTCAAGGTCTGTCCGTTGCTACCCTTACTTCTCATCTATTTCTCATCTATATAATACATGTGTGTTTGTTCAAAATAGTCTGTTCACTTACCATTAAAGTAGACAGTTTTTGCATTTCTATCTCAACAACTTCACACATCTTCCCTGTCTGAAATCCCTCCCCATTTCTCACCATAATCCCAACCACCTTTCATGACCAGCTGAACCTCTGCCAATTCTTCAAAATTCCCTGAGTCATTGCAGGCCCCAGAGAATATCCCTTCTAGCAACTCATTGCATTTGCATATACCCCTCAATAAATGCCAGATTCCTTTCACCTTATTGTATTTACACACTGATGGATTTAATTTCTCCTAGCTGGTCTCTCACTTGACTTCTTTTTAACACGTCCACATGGGCTTTCTTGCTTCTCAAGTAAAAGTCAATCATGTGTACAAAATAAATTATGTGATAATATAGTACCATGATACAATTGTCAGCAAGAACCTGTTTTTCCCAAGGTGATTAAGGAAAGCTTTAACTAATTTTTTTTAATTTACTAAGTTTTATACATTCCATTCTCTCAATGGTCCCTCTAAATTTTTTTAATCCTGAAAATAACTGTTCCATGTGGGAAAAGGACCTGCGTTTACAAATTTAGCTGACTCCCTGAGCAAGACCAAAGTTAAGTAGAAACTGGAAGTTAATACACTCTTTCTGGGCAAGTGGCTTAAGTTGAAGTAAATTGGGAGTTCAGTGCAGGTGTCTACCTGTCACCAGAAATGGCCATCATCCCTGATGTTCTGGGCTACGAAACCTTAGTAAAGGGAACAGGATGAATTAAGCTGTTGTTTGAAATGGCATGAGTCGCTCCTATAGGCAATTCCATAGAGAATGCTGTTTAGATCCTGAAGTAAGTCCCCAGGGAAACTTGTGCCTCAGCTCCAGAGCAGTTTGCTTGTTACTGTGGCCATTTCTGAGAGAGCTCAGCATAAATCCAAGGCTAGAGGCAGGGCGGGCAGAACGACTGCAAGAGAGATCCGGGGGGCAGCAGCTGCATGTCAGCACAGGCCTATGTGTGAGCTTCTGACTGACATCTCAGAGAGAAATTCAATCTTGATCTGAGCACATTTCAAAGCTTTATTTTGAAGAAAAACTTTCTTAGAATACAACATCACATACTATCAACACATTAACCACATCAGTTAGAAGCCTGATGCTTCCAGAAAGGCAAGGAAAACCTCTATAGAGTAGCACTGAACAATAGAATGCTCTGGAATGATGGAAATGTCCTATATCAGTGCTTTCCAATATGATAGCCACTAGCCACATATGACATTGTACACTTGACCCGTGGCTAGTTCATCTCAAAAATAAATCTTTTTCTTTTACTTAATTTTAATTGAGTAGTTGGATAGCATAGCTCTAGAATCTATCATATGGCTGCCCTTAACTTTCATGAGGATTGTCTCATTTAGCCCTCAAACTAACCCTGCAAAGTAGGTATTATCATGTTTATTTTATTATCATGTTTATAGATGAAGAAATAGAGAACGGACCATTTACAATCATTAGTACATTATATAACTAATACATGGCAGAGTCAGAATTTAATCAGACTTTTCTGATTACAAATGTTAAGTATATTTTTATCTTTTTTTCATTTGTAAAAACCACCTTGCCTTTTCAGGATCAAGTCCAGACTTCCTTGGCATGAAAATGCTTTACAATCTGATTCCATTCTACGCCTCCAGCCTCACCTCTACCACCATCCCCTCCACTCCCTCTACTTGAGGAATACATTTGCTCTCTAAACCCTAATGCATTTTCCTAACTCCTCACTTTTCGTGGCACCCGTAGCTCATAAGACCTTCCCTCGACCTCCTGTCTTTCTCCGTGCTGATGAGCTCCTGTAGTAAGTTCTGATCTTCCGCTTCTATGTCCATTTCCTTCTCTAGAATGTGAGCTGAAGGAAGACTGCCATACCTATCCTATGCTCCCAGAATGCAGCACGGTACCTAGTAGATACTCCAAGAGTATTTAGTGACACACACACGCAAAAAGGCAAAAATGAAGATATAAAAGAATTAAACTCATCACATATTCACAGAGCCTGAGGATGCATGGCCTTGCTCTGGCACTGAGAATAGTCTGAAAGACGAGTAAATTAAGAAAGCAAGATCTTTTCCCAAGTATGTCAAAACACCAGCTTTCACATTTTGTGAAGAGTAAATGTATACATGACCATGGCATGCAGCAGGCAGCATCAGCACTCACACGGTCAGCTAAGGATCGGCTACCGCTGAGTAGCTGGCATTTGACACCCAAGCCCAAGGTGACTGAATAAATGCATAGGTTGCCTAAATTGGGGGGCCATAGGTATGCTTTCACAATCTTTAGACTAGAATGTGCCAAGCCATGGTGGAATAGTACTCAACCTGTGGTGAGAACCAAGCTGGGGTACAAGGTTGTTTCATTTGTCCCTGAGGATATGTAGCCAACACAACTGCTTCCCAGGATGCAAGTTCACTTTGATATGTGTTCTTCTGAGAGAAGGCCCAGGAATTGGCTCCTAATTTAGCTTCTGTAAGTATCTCACGTGGGCTGATTTACAAACAGGTTGGTTATCCTAGAGAACAGACAACCTTCAAAGCTCTGCCCTCTCACCACCACACCTGTACCTATACAAACATGCAGATGTAATAAGACACCCTTGAGCTGCCACCATGATGCAAAAGCCATGCCTCTACCAAGAATTGATGGGTTGGGGAAATGACCAAATTTTTATATTCCCTTTGTTGTAGCTCAAATGTTCATAAAGAACATAGGCCACCTCTGAAAGTCTTGGAACAGCTCCAGATCAATAGCTCTCTACTCTGGCTGGGTATCAGGATCACCGAGGAGCTTTTAAAATATACCTATGCCTGAGTGCCACCCTCAGAACGACTAGTCCAATTGCTCTGTGATGAGGCACAATAGTTTATAAAGGCTCCTCAAGGATTCCAATGTACATCTGAAGTTGATATTCAGAGTCCTAGCTCATGAGACCAGTAGCTTAACTACCAAAGTTTCCCTAGAGAGAAAGATACTGTCGGCTTCAGCATTGCAGCTGATTATTTGGAAGCAGCCATTAGATGATGGTGAGAAAACTGCACACAAGGAAAAAAATTAGAGGACTTGAGCAGAAAAACACTAGCCTATAGCTGAAAAGTGTATGATGCATCCTTACACCAACTCTTTTGCCCCAGAAACTATCTGCGATCTGCATTCCTTTACAATATTGTGCGATCCCTACTCCTGTGATTTCTTTGTTGTCATAATTCAATTCAACAAACAATAATGGAGCATTTATAATGTGCATTCATTCTTCTGGTCCAGATACAGAGAAGAATGAGTTTTAAAAATTGCATTTAGAACCCGAGAGTCTAGCAAGGGAAAAAGACACAAACAGTTTAACCTGATGTGTTATTTGCTGAAATAGATATAAGTACAAATGGGAAATGGGAGTTCCAAGTACAAAGGAGGGAGTGAATTAGATTAACCCTGTCACTCAGAGTAAAGGCCAAAGGCTTTACAATGGCGAGCCAAGCCCTTGATCGGGTATACTATTACCTCTCTGACCTCATCTCCTACTACATCCCTGTGGATTGTTCTAACCCACCTCCCTGTCCTCCACACAGAACTCTCCAGGCATTCTCCCAACTTAGGGCCTTTGCTCAGGCGGTTCCTATACCTTGAATGCTCCTCTTCTAACAGCCACATAGTAACTCCTACACTAACCTCCCGTCTTTTCCGAAATGCTGTCATCCCAATGAGGCTTACCCTGCTGACCCTATTCAAAATTGAGACCCATCCATGCCTAAACCCACCCCTAGTACCTCAACCTACTTTCCCCTGCTTCCCTATTTTCACTGTATACGTCACATTCCAGCTTAATACATGACTGACTTATTATGGTTATTATTATTTACCTGACTTCT
Organism: Ailuropoda melanoleuca; assembly: GCF_002007445.2. Lineage (NCBI taxonomy): Eukaryota > Metazoa > Chordata > Mammalia > Carnivora > Ursidae > Ailuropoda > Ailuropoda melanoleuca. The sequence continues at coordinate 54,833,226 of NC_048227.1, forward strand.
TGCATCAGAATATAAATTCAATAACTGCATGAATTGTTTGGCCCATTGATAAGTCTCAAGGGCCTAAAGCAGTGCCTAGCATAGGCTAGGCACTCAACACATTATGTTGAATTAATAAATAAGGATTTTAGCGAAATTTTTTCACCTAAGAGTAATTGGCTTCTTTCTTCTTTAAACAGAATCTAATTTGCTATTCTGTAGCCAGGGTCCTCCTATGTTGGGACAGTTAATGATAGTCCACTGGACCTACAGTGCAGAGATTTTCTCCCCCAACTTCTGTGTGAGTACTGTCAGTCATTCATCTTTTAGTCTGTCTGTCAACAAATATTTATTCAACAACTATTTTAAGCTACATGCTGGGGACTGTGAGCTTTTAAAACTGCCCTCAAAGGGCTCAGTGCCTGATAAAAAGAGAGGAAATCAACACACAAATTAGTGCAGTAAGAGGCAGGGTGTGCTGAGCTAGGGAAAGTGTACAGAGAGCATCGTGATTTTGGAGTCCTGAGAAGGTGTCATACCTGAGAAGGTATGACACCCAAGACCGAAACTCTAGCCATTCTAGCCGTGGGCAGCTCAGACGCAGGATGACACTAATCAGTTCATTTACCAAAGATGCGGTTTCTAATTTTGGCCTCTAATAACCTGTTCCCCTTCATGAAATGCCTGCCAAGGGAGCTGAGAGGTGTCATTAAGGTTTCTAAGCACACTGGAACTGACTTTTCGGGTAACCTTTACCTACCAAATCAGGCATGAAAACCACTGAACAATGGTTAAGACACTTTCTACTTTCCTTTTTTCCCCGGGCTGTAAGGCATTTGATTATTTGTTCTCAGCCATATGCAGTTCAGGATATTTCATGAGAGGCCTGTTAAACAGCAGTTTAGCAATTGGGCTACTTTTTTAAGGCTCACGCATGTCCTCACTGTAAATATAAAACAGCTTGGATCAAGATGCATAGCTGGTTCCACATGGAGGTGAGTGAATGATGTGTTCCTAGGAATAGAAGCCCTCAGACAAACAGTGTTAATCGGTCTCACCACTGAGCAGCTGGTGACAACAACAGAGTTAATTTTAAAGAAGGGGAAATTAAATAGTGGTTGCAATAGTGCTAGCCACTCTTAATTATTGTGATGGCAAATTATGAACAATTTCCTGTCACTTTCCCTTCTAAAGCAATTATTGATGTTTGCCTTATGGCTGAACTGTGCTGAAAACTCTCTAAGCAGGAGGCTGTCTGATTCAATGCTTTGTGGGCTCATATTCAGAAAACCATTTGGCCTGCAAAGTTGCTGGATTATCTGTAAACACAGTGAAAGGAGACAGTGATTGCATGAAGCAGAGGGAATGCTCCTGAATCCCAATAAGGCAAATGTCATGACAGGAACACAAAGCCAACATTCCATGTGACCTTTTAGATAGAAACCAATTTACTTTGGTACCATCTCAAACAGAAAATTATGGTGTAATTCCTCATGTCAATACATAATTTATTTTGTAATAAGTAACTACCCGCATATTTATGGAGCGCCTTTCCCCTGGCTTTTATGATGCTCTCAGACACTCTCTCTCTCCACGGCACACACCGCTGTGGAATCACTGCAAAGCTTTCTGTTTTTAAGGCTGTTCTCTTCACTAAGCTTGGTGATGACTGAGGAAAACATTATAGGATTAAAAGCCACCTTCTAGCCCTGCAAAGAAACCTAAGTTATTTATTTTCTTATTTGCAAATTAGCTAACATCAGGTTGAAGGATTCATGAGAACAAGTTTTTAAAAAAATCAGCGAGATGCAGCATTTAGCCTAGTCTAAAGCACATTTCCTAATAAAGGAAAGCCTCCGCATTTAAAGCCGCATAAAAATCAGGCAGTGAATCAACAAAGAAGGAGAATTCTGTCTTGCCCTGTGCCTCCACCCCTTTAAATGCATCTGCTTCTTTGTGGGAGGTCTAAGGGGTGAGGGCTGCCTCCCAAAGTCACCTCCCTCTCTGTCTTTATAATGCAAATGGAGTGAGTTCTCCAGAAGTTCTGCCCTTTCCCCTCCAGGTCAGCACTTTGAATCTCCCCCAGGCTGGCACTGACAGGAGACTCTCCCCAGCTGACAGCTGGTCACTGACCTAGCTGAAAGCAGTTGGTGGTCTTCCCTGAGCCTTGAGCCACAGGTCACCTCACCACTGGCCGAGCTATCACAGCACTCAGTTAGTGGTCTCCTTACAGGGCCTCTGTCAAGGACGGATGAGGGAGGCAAAGGGAGCAGGGAGTGGCCTGTGGGCACTGCCAGCACACCCCCTCACTCATCAGGCTGAATCACATTGTTGGATAACCGAAGAGATTTCAGAACCTGAGTGGCGAAGTTCTAGCATCTTTAACAAATTTCAGAAAAATGGGAAATAAGGGCAACTTACAAGACAGAAATTGAAGAGTGTATGTGCTGCTTACAGTCTGCTTTCCTATTTTTGGCTTCTAAATGTCTGGTTTTTTACCGTTTTGGCATTAATGATTATAAACATTTGTTTACAATATGGCTAACTTCCATAATAATAACATAAAGTAGCAAATTTAATATGAGACACCACAATCATTCCTTTGTAGATTTATCCACCATGCCACACAATACACACGCAAATACACACACACCCCAAACCAAACCAAACCAACACATTTCTTTGGCTTTGCAGGAGAGGCAGTGGCACGCAATGTGGACAAAATAAGGGCTCCGATTCAAAGACAACATATTGAGAAACAGAAATCAATACCCAGGGAAGGTTTTACATAGCACTCTTATTATTTTTAACGAGTTGCTGTATAGAATTACCACAAATGAATGGAGTCTAGGATTCTCTGACGGCTAATTGGCCTCATTCCTCTAGCGTGCCAACGGAGTAGTTTCTGTTCCGTTGGGAAAACATATGCTAAAACCCAGATCAATGAATCAATAACAACATATTGGCCATCTAATAATAGGTGCCTAGCAGAAAGACTTCTGTGCATGTTTAGAAAAAATATTTTTGACTACGTAGTCATCCCCACATCCAAAATGCACTGTCCAAATAGATAGTGAAAACACATTTCTGATACAATCTTCAGGGTTGTCAATTTACCCAGGGTAAATAGTCTGAGTCTTTGTGACTGTTTTGTTAAATAAGAACCAATCATGACATTTACTTCCTGGAAATTAAAGCTTTATAAAGCCCCTGTCAAGTTATATAGGCAAAAAATGCATCTATGTGCCCTTTCTTCTAAGATTTTATAAAGAATAAGATTTAGGTGATATAGCATTTAACAGTGTAGTGTTATTTACGGAAATAAATAATTTTAGCATTAGAGATTAAGATAAAACCAAATCCTTACACATCAAAGGTTTCATATTATTTTCACATGTTGGATTGGAAGGGAAGCTACAGGCTTTCCTATAGTCTTAATATTTGAAGGCTTACTTTTAGAAAATTATGGCTGACACTTCTTCATCACTACTGAAGATACAATTAGATAGAACTGGCTTATGCTAACACATGAGGAATTAGATGACTAACAGCCATCTGCACATAAATGACCTCAAAGATTATTTGGTTCAATTGTTGAACATGCACACGTGAAAAAACTGAGCCCCAGAAAGGCAAGGACTAACACAAAAGTATGCTACTAAAACAAACATGTATTATCCCATAGTTTCTGTGGGTCAGGAATAGGGTCTCAATTTGTCTGGGTACCTCTGGATCAAGGTATCTCATGAGGTTGCAGGATAGCCAAACTACCAGCCAAAGTCACAATTTCACTTGAAGACTCAATTGAACACGGGGCTGCTGAAATGGAAGAGAGAAGAATGATCCACTTCCAAATCCACTCATGTGGTTGTTGGCAGACCTGGATTCGTTGTCACACAGGCTGCTATCTCACAGAATGGCAGGTTGCTTTCCCCAAAGTGAGCTAAGAGGCAGCAAAGAGAGTGCCCAATATGGAAGACACAGGTTTTTTCAATAACCTTTTTTATAAGATTGGAAGTGATATTTCTGCATTTTTGCTGTATACTCTTCATTAGAAGCAAGTCACTAATTTCAGCCCACGCTCAAGGGGAAGGAATTACACAAAGGCATGAATATGGCAAAGGAGAGATAGCTGCGGGACATTTTAGAGACAGCCTACCACAGCTATGACCACAAGTCATGTCTTATTTCAAAACCAGAGTTCTTTCCACTACCCTATGCTGAATTGTAATGGATAATTCCCTGTTATTAAAGGTTCCTAAACATTGTGCAGGGTATTTTAGAAGGCTGTAGCATCTCTATTTCTGAATGACTTTTATAATAGGACATTCTTCCACCTATTTGAGAAGGTTCAATTTTAATGTCTCTGGAAGATAAGAAGTACAGTATATATAGTGTGGTATAGACAGGGGTTTGAGTAGCTATTCAACTGAGTAACTAGTTGAGAGAACTAATATTGCTTTCTAGGCCTACTTTCTTTACCTCCAAAAGTTAGAAATGGGACTAAATTTCTAGATTTGCTTCACACTACAACAAGTAATATGTCTCCAATTCTGCTACAGCTTTAAAAAAAAAAAAAAAAGACTCTCATATTAGTCATATTTAGGCTTAACCCCAGATATAAGTAAATTAAATGACTATCCCCAGGATTTTACATAAAGGCAACCCCCCCCCAAAAAAAAAACAGTTCTGCACCACAATATTTTTCTCTCTAGCTTGAATTTCTATATTAGATACTCTTTTCTATTTGTTATTAAAAGCTTCTGCTAAAATGAAAATGTGCTATCTGGAACAACAAATTAAACTATCATCCTAAATTAATTTTAACTGAATTTGTTTTTCTTGTTAACTAACATATCAACTGGCAAGGATCCAGAGAATGGAGTAGAGAAGCAAGTAAGTTTTAATGAAAATGGATTTTTTTTCTGAAAGGGTTTTAAGCTTTGGAAAGACAGACTGAGAGGAAGCCGTGTATTAGGGAGTGAGGAGTGGTGAATATCAAAGGTAAATATAAAGGCACATAAAATGAAGACAAATCTAGAGGCAGTAAAACTACCAATATAGGCAGACTTCTGAGAACACCACAGCACTTCCATCCCTCTAAGTGGAAGGTCCCCATATTCACAACTTCTCATTACCAAAATGCTCTTCTTCTAGGCCTCAGATACCCACTCTCACTGTCTCCCCTTGGATGTTGTTTAACCTCTCTATCTATAGCCCATCCACTCATTTTCCCCACTCCTTACTCTCTAGGCATACAATCCCTCCTGCCTTACTTCCATTCTTCTTCATTTTAGATCCTAAGATTGATTTACAAAGTACTCTCTTGCACTTCTTTCAACTCTCCATCTCTCTCTATATCATCACACTCACCAAAACAAAACAAAACCCAACTCCAAAGGAGCCCAACTGTCTAACTTGTCCACACCTACACCTGTAGAGTTGACTGACACTATAGGGAAAAAAAAAAAAAAACCCCTGGACATTTTAGCTTCACTATAAATTCACAATGACCATAATCAACAATCAATCCTACCAAGCCAGCCAATTTGCTGCACCTCTGGACACTCCAAACCCCCTTCTAGTCTAAGGAACTTGGAATATGCAGGTCTCTCTCCCTAGAACTTGCCCAACTTTGGCAACAACTTTCACCCTTCAAATTTCAGTTTGCACATCACTATCTGAGAAAGGGTTCCCCTGACTCAATGAATACACCATTTAGTTTAAATTTTTTATAGCATTGTTTATGCTCCTTATCATACTTAGTCACAATTAGTAATTACATATTTGCTTGTTTGTTATCTACTTACCATTTGTGTTTCACTCTAGACTATAAACGTCATGGAAGCTTAGGACTATGATTTGTTGACCATGTATACTCTGCACATTGGCTAGGACATAGTAGATGTTCAGTAAATACTTGTTGAATGAATGAAAAAATTAATGCACAGTCCTTATCTTTTTGGCCAGGAGTGGCCCTATCTCCATGTCTTCAGAATTCTTGAAGCTTCTCTCCTTCCATTTGTTTCTTTATTCAATCAGTATTCTTTTAAACATAGAGATTACTAATGGAAATGCTGGCACAGACTTTGCTTCAGTAGCATAAATGGCATCGGTAGTTAACATGGATCCCACTGTTGCCAGTAGCAACAATTAAATTAGGTATATAAAACCTGACACAAGAGCTGCAGCATCCGTTCAGTAAAATAACCAATCAGCCTTCAGCAAACATACTACTGACCTGTGACTGTGCTTTTAGTACATGAGCAAGCACTGAGCATTGTCCTGCCCAAGACAAGGTATTAACAGAGCTCCTGACTCCTATTTCCATTGTTGCTTAAAAGGGCTGCCTAATTAATTGATTTATTGAATCTCTACCAATGCACATTTGTTCCTTGGTAAGCTAATGAAAAAAGCAAAGGAACTACTTTTGTGAAAAACAAGAAAGGGGTTGTCGAGGTCCTGTTTTATGCTACATATCATTGTAAATAAAAGTATAGTTGACATGGTTATTGACTGCATAATGCCAAGGGATAGACATGCACACACCTGGAGGTCTGTGTGTTAAAAGAATGGCATTTTATCTGAACCAGCTGACTATTCTCACCCCTCATATGCCATCACTCTCTCCTGACCTCACTGGCAGCATTCACTTACTAAAAGCAAAGACCTAGTATAGTAAGTACTAGAAAGGTAGGTCAGTCTAGGAAATACTGCAGCTAGCATAGGTATAATCCTCCACAGCTAACACTCACTGCCTGATACCTTACCTCATCTAATGGTCACCAAAAAACTTCCTATGTATACATTATTAATCCTCTTTTGCAGATGAGGAACTTGAGTCTCAAGGAGTGGTGACCCACTTAATTTTACACAGCTAGGAAGCCCAAGCCAACACTCTCTGAGTCCAAAATCTATAATACAGTTGAGTAACTCAGGCATGAAAATAAACAGGCCTAAGCTAAAGCAATAGACATAGAAATGGAAACAAAGATAAAGGGACTAGACTTGAGAGAAATTCATAGAATTATAGGAATTGTGACTGATTTAAGGTAGAGTGAGGGGAAAGTGGTTTCTGACCCAGGTAAATAGATAGACACCAATGTCATTCCCCAAAATAAAGAGGAAGGAAGAACATATTTAGGCAGGTGGAGAGTAGAGGAGAAGGGGAAAGATAAAGAGACATATTTAGGTTGGAAGATTTGAACAGGGGATGTTTCCGGTATGTGGTTGTGGAAGCAGGGTTACAAGCAGGAGTCTAGCTAATAAGAAAGGTATCAATAAGGAGATCAACAATGTATACCGTTGCTGTCAGGGAATGAAGTGAGATTTGACTGAGTTTTCATTGGAATGTGCAACTAGGAGATTACTGATCACCTGGAAGAAAGGAATTTCACTACCTTAGAGATGCAGTCCAGTTATGGTAAAACAAAGAGGTTAGTACCAGGAAGGCAGACTAATTTTCCAACATTTTTGGCTATAAAGAGAAAATATACTGAATGTGTAACATCTAGAAAGAAACATAAGGCTAAAAGAATCATGCCTTGTTTTTTTAACTCTTGATTCCAAAATAGAGAGTTCCACAAAAGCTATAAAAACAGCACAAAGTATTCCCACATACTCTTCACCCAGATTCTCTCAGTGTTAACTTCTTATATTTGCTTTATCATATGTGTGTGTGTTTAAGATTTCAGCACAATATAAGAGTATATTGCAGACATGATTCCCCTTTAATCCCAATATCCTAAATATTTCATTATATGTTTACTAAAAGACAATAACATTCTATTACATAATCACCATACAACTATCAAAATCAGGACATTAACACTAATACAGCTCTGATGAGAGTGACATCAGCAAAATAGTGGCATAGGAATTCTAGCATTTGTAGTTCCTAGAAGCATCAATTTGAGCAACTATCTGCATGCAAAAGTATCTTCAAAAGAGTGAAGGACTCCAGGTGAGTGATTACAGCACCTGGATGAAGCACAGAAATAAGAAAAGATACATTGACGAAGGTAAGGAAACATAGCTTTACATTACCTCAAAACCTTTCCCCAAGCACAGGCACCCAGTGCAGAGAGGGACACTCTCCTTGTGGGAGGAGAATGAAGTGAGCATCCAATTTCACCATGGACTTCAGAACCAGCCCACCCCAGCACCACCCTGACTCCCATGGCCCCAGGTGTCTTCATCGCCCCAAGCACATAATCAGTCCCTGTGAACCCGGGCTCAAGGTAAACACCCATGGACCCAGGCCCCAGAACTAAGCTGACTCCTGAAGACCAAGGCTTTTGATCCACTCCTGCACCAGGCTGGCTCCTGTGGCCCCAGATCCCCAACCCACCTCAGCACCATGCCAGTCCTGCAGCCCTAGGCTCAAGAGTAGCTGCCATAGATCTAGACAACTGGCCCACCCCACTGTCAGAATGGTTCCCATAGACCCTCTCTGTAGGCCAGTTCCTGAGGCCTCAGTTTGCAGGCCAGCTCCCAAAGCCCCAGGCTCTAGTCTCACCCTAGCTCCAGGCCAGTTCCCATGGCCCCAGATTCTAGGCAGCCTTTCACAATAACAGGCCCATCCCAGAATCTCTGGACTAGCTAACTGATGAAGGCTTTTGTCTGCCAAAGCCAATCTGCAAAGACCAAAAGAGGAGCCTTCTTTCTCAACTACGCATAAACCAATGCAAAATCACAAGGATCAAGAACAGTCAAGGAAACTTTGATGATGACATCATCAAAGGAAACTAATAAAACTCCAATAATTGGCCATAAACAAATAGAAATCTATTTCTATTGTGTCTGACAAAAGTTTTAGGATAATCCCCTTAAAGAAATTCAGTGAACTACAAGAAAACACAAATAGATGAATAAATGAAATTAGGAAAACAATTCAAGAACAAAAGGATAACTTCAACAAAGAAACAGAAACCATTAAAGACAAAACAAAACAAAAAACCAGAAATCCTAGAGTTGAACAATACAAGGACTGCATTGAAGAATGGGGAAAAAAGAGCTTCAAGAACAAACTCAACAAAGCAGAAGAAAGGATTAGTGAACTGCAAGACTGGTCATTTGCACTCATCAAATGACCAAAAAGAAAAAAAGAAAAGGGAGCAAAAAAGAAAAAAGAATTTAAAGAGTTTATAAAAGCTTGCATAAAGCATGGGATACCATCTAAAGAAACAATCTACACATTATTCAGAGTTCTGGAAAGAGAACAGAGGGAGAAAGGAGCAGAAATTTACTTAAAAGAATAACGGCTGAGAACTTCTAAAATATGGGGAGAGATCTGGATACCCAAGTCCATAAAGCTCATAGGTCATTTAACAAAATCAACTTAAAGAGAACCTCTCTGAGACACATTCAAGTTCATGAAGCTAATAAGTTACCCCAAAATTTCAACCCAAAGTGATCTTCCCCAAAACACATTATATTAGCACTGTCTAAAATCAAAACACTCAAAAATAGCAAATGAAAAAAAAATTCTCTCATAGAAGAGAACCCATTTAAGGCTATCAGCAGATTTCTCAGTAGAAACCTTGAAGGCCAGGAAAGAGTCAGATGATATAGTCAAAGTGCTAACAGGAAAAACAAAACAAAACAACCTGCCAATCTGGCAAAGCTGTCATTCAGGAATGAAAGAGAGATAAAGATATTCCTAAACAAACAAAATTGAGAGAACTCATCATTCCCAAGCATGCCTTACAAGAAATGCTAAAAGAAGTTCTTCAAGCTGAAATGAAAAGATGCTAATTAGTAACATGAAAAAAATAAAAATATAAAACATAATGGTAAAGGTAAGTATACAGTCAAATTCAGAATATTCTAATGCTTATAAAATAGTGGTTTGTTAATCACTTGACTACAGTATAAAAGTTTAAAGGATAAAAGTATTGAAAATAACTATAGTTACAGTAATTCAATAATGGATACACAATATGAAATGTGGTAAACTGTGACAGCAAGCATGAAATATGGGGAAAGGAGAGCAAAAAGGTAGAGGTTTGTATACAATCAAAGTTAAGTTATTATCAGCTTAAACTATGTTATTACATCTGTAAAATGTTTTATGTAAGTCTCATGGTAACCAAAAAGCAAAACCCTATAGTAAGTACACAAAAGATAAACAGAAGGAAATCAAAGCATACCACTATGGAAAATAATCAATTCAGAAAGAAAGACAGCAAAAGAGGAAGAAAGGAACAAGGGAAATACAAGACAGAAAATACAACGGCATTAGTAGGTTTTTTTTTCCTATCAACAACAACTTTAAATGTAAATGGTTTAAATTCTCCAATCCAAAGGCCTAGAGATCCTGAATAGCCAAAGAAATCCTGTGAAAGAAAAACAAAGCAAGAGGCACCATACTTCCTATTTCAAGCTATACTACAAAGCTACAGTCATCAAAACAGTATGGTACTGGCATAAAAACAGACACATAGACCAACAGAACAGAATTGAGGGTCAGAAATAAAGCCATGTGTATATGATCAGCTAACATGTGACAAGGGAGCAAAAAATATTAACTGAGGAAAGAATAGTCTCTTCAATAAATGTTGCAAAGAAAACTGTATGTTCACACGCAAATGAATAAAATTGGACCCCTATCTTACACCACTCATAAAAATTAACTCAAAATTTAGAACTTAAATATAAACTCAAAACTGTAAAACCTTAGAAGAAAACGTACAGGAAAAGCTCCTTTAATTGGTATTGGCAATGATTTTTTGGATATGACACCTAGAGCACAAGAAACAAAAGCAAAAATAAGCAAGTGAGACTACATCAAACCAAAAAGGTTCTGCACAGCAAAGGAAATAATCAACAAAATAAAAAGGCAACCAGTGAAATGAAAGAAATTATTTGCAAACCATATATACAATATGAGGTTAATATCCTAAATATATAATGAACTCACACAACTCAATAGCAATCATCATCATTATCATCATCATCACCATCCAATTTAAAAATAAGCAAAGGACCTGAACAGTCATTTCTCTAAAGAAAATCTAGAAATTGCCAACAGGTACATGAAAATGTGCTCAATATCACTAATCAAGGAAATGCAAATCAAAACCACAATAGGATATTACCTCACACCTGCTAGAATAGCCATGGTCAAAACACAAGAGATGACAAGTGTTAGCAAAGATATGGAGAAAAGAAACACTTGTGTGCTGTTGGTGGGAAGGTCAATTGGTTCAGCCACTTCTGGAAAACAGTATGGAGGTTCTTTTAAATTTTTTAATAGAACTACCACATCATACAGCAATTTCACTTCTGGGTATATATCCAAATAAAATGAAATCACTATCTCTCTTTTTTTTTAAAGATTTTATTTATTTATTTGACAGAGAGAGAGACAGCCAGTGAGAGAGGGAACACAAGCAGGGGGAGTGGGAGAGGAAGAAGCAGGCTCCCAGCAGAGGAGCCTGATGCGGGGCTCGATCCCAGAACACCGGGATCACGCCCTGAGCCGAAGGCAGACGCTTAACAACTGAGCCACCCAGGCGCCCCTGAAATCACTATCTCAAAGAGATATCTGAACCCCTATGTTCACTGCAGCATTATTCACAATAGCCAAGGCATGGAAACAACTTAAGAATCCATCAACAGATGAATGGATAAAAAATATATCATTTTTTTCTTTATTGTCACTTTTTATATATCCATTCAAATGTGAATATACAAAGGAATATTATTCAACCTTAAAAAGAAAGGAAATGCTGCCATTTGTGATAACATGGATAATCTTGGAGGGCATTCTGTTAAGTGAAATAAGTCAGACAGAGGTAGACAAATACTGTATAGTCGCATGCACACGTGGAATGTTTAAAAAAAATAAAAAACTAAGCTCACGGATACAGAGAACAGATTGGTGGTTGCCAGAGGCAGGGGGTAGGTGAGATGGGTGAAGGTGGTCAAAAGGTACAAACTTCCAGTTATAAAACAAATAAGTCTTGGGGATGTGATGTACAGCATAGTGACTATAGTTAGTAATTCTGCATTGTTTCTTGAGAAGCTGCTAAGAAAGTAGATCTTAAATGTTCTCATCACAAGAAAAAAAATGTATAACTACTGTTGACCAATGTTAACTAGAATTATTGTGGCAATCATTTCACACAGTCAACAAATATTGAATCATTATATTGTACATCTACATAATATTTATATGTCAATTATACCTCAATGTAAAAAAAAGAAATCCTGCCATTTGTGATAATATGGATGAATTTAGGGATATTATGCTAAGTGAAGTTAAATCAGACAGGGAAAGACAAACAGTGTATGTTTTCACTTACTTGTGAAATCTAAACAAATTGTACACAAACAGAGGGTAGAGTAGTTGCCAGGGCTCAGGGTGGAAGAAAGAGGGAGATGTTGGTCAAAGGTTATAAACATCCAATAATAAGATCACTAAATTCCAGGGATCTAATGTACAACATGGTGACTGTAACTAACAGTATTATACTTGAAAGTTGTGAAAACAACTTAAATCTTAAATATTATCACCACAAAAAAAAGTTAGCAATGTGAGAGAATGGAACTGTTAACTAATCTTATTGTAATCATCATTTCGCAATACACACGTGTATCAAATCATCACATTGTATACCCTGAACTTACATAAGTTGTACGTCAATAATATCTCAGTAAAGTTGGGGGAAAAAACCACTAATACAATATTATTATCTAATCAACAGGCCTCATGCAAATTTTCCCAGTTATCTCACTTAATGACCTTTCAGCAAAAGAAATAGAGTCCGGGCTCCAATCTAAAATCACATGCTGCTTTTCATTAGTTGTCAGGTCTCTTTATTCTCCTTTATTTTGGAAGCTCCACATTCTTTCTCTTTCATGACCTTGAAATTTTTGAAGACTAGAGACCATTTATTTTTGTAGACCATCACTTGTTTAGGTTTGTCTAAGATTTCCTCACAATTAGATGCAGATTGTGTGTTTTTTATAAAAAGACCACAAAAATGAGGTTGTGTCCTTCTTATGGCACCCTATTAGAAAATGCAGACGTCTATTTTTCCCATTGCTGGAGATGTTAACTGTGATCATTTAATTAAGGTGGTGTCTGCCAGTTTCCTTCTCTGTAAAGTTACTAATTTAGTCTGTAAAACTCTGTAAAGTTACTAATTAATCTTTTTATAATTAATAAACTTCTTCTGGGAAATTTCTTTGAGACTAGGTAAATATCCTGTTACTTCTAAAAACATTTGCCCGGTAGTTTTTGCACCCATAGATGATCCTTACCTGAAACAATATAGAAGCTGCCAAATTATGATTTTCTAATTCAATTTTTCTTCTATTTTTCAACATGCAAGAAAGAGCTTTTCTTCCACTATTTTTCCATTTTTTAGGTATTTATTTACATCAGTCTGAACTCATGGCTTTCTTACTTTATTCTACACATTACTCTCATTATTTACTTTGATGCTCAAATTTACCAGATTTGACCAGTAGGAGCCAAGAGAAAGAAATGTTTCCTAAGGGACCCAGGAGGGATGAAGGATTGTTAAGAGAACTGGTACAGTCCATCATCACTGATGAACCAAGATACCTGAGAACAAGAGGTAGTGATATCAGAGCACAGGTGGAAGGATAATTGCAGGAGAAGAGATTACTCATCCACTAAACTCATAGGAAGGACAGAAAAAAGAAAATTGATGGCAGTACTCAAGAAGTTGAGAAGTTTATGATAACCTCTGCATCTTCTGGGAAGTAGGCAGTGAAACACTCGCTAGAAGTGAAGAGGATGTGAGAGGACATAGAGCCTAATGAGAGCCTAATGAAACTGACAGTTTGTGTGACAGCATTATGGAGAATGGAAAGGCAGATGACTAGCAACACATAAGGGAACTGGTGGTCCTTGCAGAGGTCTTATTGTCTTCACTGTCCCCAATCTATAGAGTAGCCTAGATCTGTTAGAACTGTTCCTGCACCTCTGCCTCCCCCCTCCATACTGCCCAACAGCCAAGTTGTAAAACCAATTGCATTCTACACTGTTAAAATATTTTAGGTGAGTGAAACAAAAGCAAGAAGGGGATAGGTAAAAGAGTAAAAAATTTTTTTACTAATGTAATTATAGCAATGGGATTGTGTCATCTGCTCTGGCTAGAAATGGTGATAAAAACAAAAAAAGCTGATGATGAAGAAAAATTGAAGGGTCAAAGTCCTGGGAGTTCAGTGAGGTTTGAGAAGAGGCAGAGAGGAGGAATGGAATTGAGGTGGTGAACGATAGAGGTTAGGCTCAAAAAAATGGGACACTGGAGTTAAAATAGAGGGATAGCATTTCTAGGCAACGGCAATGTCTTCTCATCTAGTACATGGCATGTCAAACCTCACAGTTGGTCCAGCAAGAGAAGGAGATGTAATACTTCACTGACACAGAGGTAGCACCTATCAAACCCCTATCCTCTAGAACTCAGCCAACAACCATAAGGTGAGCAAAAAATGCCTCTGAGCAACAATAAAACTAGATGAGAATTTGTGCACAAAACTCATACTGTTTCCCTGAGTGGTCTTGATGTACTAGCTTCTGTTTGGAGAATATTCTAACAAAGTGGAGTTTCTGCCATGGTGGCAAACTAGAAGGATCTAGAGAGGTGAGCTGAGGGAGGAAAGTGCTACAGACTGTCACATTTTATCACCCTGATAGCAAAAATGAAATGACAACTGAGAGTGTTGACACCTATCTCTATGTCGCCTGTGGTGACTCTAAAGACATGCATCATGTAGGTGTTTTCAGGGTGAGAGGCTGTCAAGACTAGGCATCAACATACTGAGCTGTAGGTAGTAACTCCATGGAAGCCCAAAGCTATCTCTCCCTCCTCCAGTACACAAAAGCATGAAACCCTGGCCCTGCCCATGAGGAAATCTTGCCAGAACACAGCAGAACCCAGCAGGGGAGATTTAGTCCTGACTCTAAGAGCCCCCTTAACCAGATCTCAGTTTCTGCCTCCCAGACAGGTTCTCCCAAGATTATATTATGTGTTATACACATTGTCTCATTTCTTTTCTCAGTCTCAGACCTTCAGTTATAATCCACATAGGAGAAAAGATTTTTTTTAAAGTATTGGAAAGCAAATATAGGAATCTGAAAAGTATACCAACATGGTTTGGCTGAGTGAAGAGGCAAAGATCCCTCACCAAGCATTGACACCTGAAAAATAATCTTACTAAAGCAAGAATATGATCATTTGTCTCCATTGGTGGTCCTGAGCTATCTAGAAATGATTAAACGGCACCAAGTGTATTCTGTTAGCGTACTCTGTCAGTACTCTTGAAAATATGCACTATTTTTTTTAAAGTTTCTATATTCAGGAGTAAGATAGAAAACATATTTGGTGCTTTAAAGGAGATAAATTTTAGTTATTTGTAATAGTCACCTCTGCAGAGCACTGTGACTCTCTTTGAGATCAAACACAAAAGTAGACGGAAAGACGGAGTTCAATGTAATGCTTATTGGACATTTTCCATCACACAAATACTAAGCCAGGTTCTTAATATGTCTCATTTCTTATAATTCTTATAAAAACCATGAGTGCTATAGTGTTCCCAATTTAACAGCTGAGAAACTGAAGCTTAGAAAAGGTTAATCGGTTAGTCTACTTAAAAATGGCAAAGACAGGATTCAAACCAAAGCTCTCTGCCCTAGAAGTTGTTTCCTTAATGACTCCATTACTGCAACAAACTTCCTTTAAAAAAAAAAGAAAGAAAGAAAAGAAAAAAGAATCCATCACAGGCAAATTCTAAGATAAATAAGAACTTGTGTATTTTTGTTAATGTTTTTCACCCCAAATATATTAATAAGTTTGGGATATACAATGTCAGTCTAAATATTATACTCAGAAGTAACTGCATATACAAGATGGCCAAAAAAATATGACATTGTTTATAGCTGTGATATTTTTGTAGTTGCAAACTATTTTATAATTCTTTAGGAAAACTGTATTAGTAGATGATATGTCATAATCATTGATGATATAAAAGGTAATAGAGCAACATACCTATTTCCTTGGCATGAACAAGATTAAGTCCTTGAGGCATTGATTCAATGGTTGAGCTTAGCAAAAGGTGCAAAATCAAAAATGGTGTAGAGAAGATCTTTATTACCACTTTTGGAAAACTGCCTACCAAGGTCTTTGTGAAATTAAAAAAAAATGGAATGGAAACAAAATTCTAATTCACTGAGGTTTAATTTTTTATATTACTTCATATTAATTAAAAGATGAGACACCATGAATGATTTGGGCTCAAAGAGACAGCTACTGGTCATTTTTTATGCTATATCCATGCCCTGTTTACCAGAATAGGATTTCTGTCGTTTTCTCCTTTAAAAACTCTACAGCCCTATAAAATGCAGAGCCACAGAAACTCTGTGCAGAAACCTGATATCATTCAGTATCTTCTCCAAAATTCTTCTAGTTCAATCTCATTTTTGTATTGCAACATTTCTAATATTCTAATCCCAGCTTTTGTAATGATCAGTATAAATTTGCCAAGCTAGAGCACAGAGTAGCTTTCAACTATGGAGAAACATCAATGAACCAAGAAAACTCATTTCACATGTGGGTCAAATGTCACGGAACATGGGATAGATTACCGGATTATTAGATTGGGGGGGGGGATGGGTGTCATATTACCCAGATCCAAAAGTCCTTTTGAGAAAGCTACTTGATAAGGTAAAAACCCTTGGCTGAAACAATGGTTCCATTTTCCTGATGCCAGAACAATTCTACAGTTCAAAAGTATCAGTAATTAACAACCAAATCAACTGTTGGGGAGAGGTTAGGTATATGAAAAAGATAGTTGTATTTGCCACACAGAAACTGATTATTCTGGGGTTAAACGAATGATACCATTGGTATTACACAGGATTTTATATTTGATTTTCATTTACAAGGCATTTCAGAGGGGTGGGGGAGGTGCCCATGTCTGTACGCACTGCATATTTTAATAGATGATCATGGTACTATTTAAAGCTAATTTTCTAAGCCTCAGATTTAATTTTAGCATTTTTAAGGAAATTATAATGACCGATGAAATCTCAAACCCGGAAAGCAGTTTGCTGGTTTGTCACAGGAAGCTGTCTTAGAGCAACACCTAGTGGCTCCTTGGCCTCTTCAAATGAACACTCTGGAATCAGGAAGAAGCAGTTACAAAATAAAAAATGCTTCCTTTTAAGAAATTTTAAATAAGATGTAGATATTTAGGATAATGGACACTCTCTGCTTTTTCATGCCTGTTTAAAGTTCTGTTTAATTTCTACTTGGTAGAAGCTTCACTCAAAATGCTGACTTCTATCAATCTGGTGATTCTATCACATGGTTACAAAGACTCTACTTGGTTGCAATAACCAAAGAAGCATAGATATCTTGTACAAAGAAGCACAGATATCTTGTACAAAGAAGCACAGATATCTTGTACAAAGACATTATTCTATGACCAAAAATAACTCCATGAAAAGCTGTTAGTAAAAAGAGGCTAACTATAAATTTCAAATAACATATGTAACTGCTACAGAAAGATTTAGTAAGGCTTTTTTTTTAATCACTAAAAACCATGAGGTTAATTTGAGCCAACATATTTTTATACATGGATCTTTGGAAATTATCGCGCTCGTTTTATGTATTTTGCAGGAGGATTCAGAAACAAGCCTTATAATTCTGTGAGAATCTTTTACCCTTCAGAATGTGGTGGTGAGTTTACAATCCCTTTTTGTCAGGTGTGATATTGAAATCCCTTCACCTCTTCCAATAATATAATCACAAATGGGGAAATTCTACCGTAATCATTTGCAGTGTCTGTGGAGGTCTGCAAGATCACAATCTTCAAATTGATTCAAGAAATGTTGACATTTATACCATTCCCTGGTCATGCTATAATCATTGTCAGCAGCATGAATTTGTGAGGTTTTTATTTTATGTTCTTGTCAAAATCTCTGTCGCAGAAATGAGACTGAAAAAGTTTAATGCTTTATGTGCTCGCTGAGAGATGATAATAACCCCGGCTTCCCTGACCTCCTCAGTGTTTCAAAATTTAGTGGCTGCTTAGTTCTCCTCACTCCTTTTGCAGCCTCAACAGCCTGAGAAGCCAAATCACCAACCAATCGAAATGCAGAGTATAAAAACGGTTCAGAGCCTTCTCTCCTGCTAGAAACCAGGCACACAGCACCATCTCTGATCTCTCCATAGGAAGGAGTGTTATGTTAGGCATGAATTTCAACCTTCCCTAATGGCACTTTAAATAAATGGATGGCAAGCAACACTAGGACCTCTAGCAAAAACATTAAAATGTTCGATGTGCTTCACCATCAAGATAACTGATGTTAAAACCAGAGGTGTTCACAAACAAGTACAGTGACGAAGTGTGTATCACTAAAATTCACTACAGTACCTTACAACGCGTGGCCTGGCCAGAAGTGCTTTCTGTCTCTCTTCGCATACATCAGTTGCTTTGTTCGACTATTGTATCCCTAGAATATCAATGCCAGAATCGTGGATTTAGCATTTGGACAAAGGGAGTAACTGGAGAGATTCAGCTTTACTTTAGCATATTCTGCTCAAAGGCACTACTGGCATCATTAAGGAATTCCTACTGGAATATTTTACACTTTGCAACATCATCCTATTACCTTTAAATACAGAAAAGGGAAATTTCTATTCCAAGGATTTTTCCATCCAGGACCGCAGGTCAACGCCCTTTGCCCTACCTAAATCTATCTCATCACACTGACTTGCGGGCGTCCTTTTTACCCTGTCATAGCCCCGATGTCAGGCTAAAAACAGGTGAGTATATTCTATTAGTCTACCAAAAAAATTTTTAAAAAAATCAAAAACAATTTCAGGAAGTATAACAAAAAATTCAGAATTTTCCAGAAATTCTTTTGTTAAGTAGGATGAGTCATTAGTTTAACTATATAAAAACAGAAATCAAGATTTTGTTTTCACAGTTGATGACACTGTAGGTGTCATTTGGCTGCTGCCCCCTATCTGCCTTCTACTTTCTGTACAAGATACATTTGCCTTTATACCAATATATTTTTTAATATAATTAGTTGTGACTCAATTATGAAAGCATTTTGATTGTAATGTAAGTCTAACTGGTAAATAATCTGAGTTTCATTCTCACTTGCTACAGCCTAGAAATTGTATACTTCTTGCTATCATTTTCATCCATGTATACCTCAGCATTTGATTTGTGAGTTTAAAAAATAAGGTGTCAGTACAACTGGAATGTTCATATCCTTATTCTACACAAACTACTTAGGATCAGTGTCAATACTGGGTTACACTACAAGATGATGTTCTAAGATTAATTCCCTATACTCTGGATAATATGTATATATTGAGAGAAATAAGCCTGCTTAAAAGATCCAAATGAGTTTAGTATTCTGCATTTAGAGAACTGCTAGTAAAATAGCTGAAAAAAACACCAAATGGTCCTAAAAAAAACATCTATTGAATTCATACTCTCCAGGCAATGCTTTCTGAAATGTAGAATTTCATCAGTTCTGAATTGAAAAGATTGATCTGCTTGTCATGTTGAATAGACTCTGAAAGTAGTTTAAGCAACAATTGACCCTGAGCACAGAACCAGCCGAGTCTTCTGGGCTTCGGGCTGAAGGCAGCTCCAGATTTCTAAGATAACTGAAATTGTCTCTGTTGTGAAAAACGGCAAAGCAGCTCACAACATACTGAAACGCTCAGGAGGATTTTCATAATTACAGCTAAGAGAAATGAGATTTACTGGAAGCTGCATTTACATCAGTATGGCTGTGTCTTTCCTCACAATTCCTCATGCTTAAAAAAAAAATCAATTCTATCCATTTTTCATAATTCCATTTGCTTCCTTTTTTTTTTCTTCTGAATACCAGACACTACATTTAAGCCATATTACAAAAGGCAACTGAGAAATTTTTTTTGTGATTAATCTATTTCTGCTACTGACTTGTAATTTTTGTCAGATATTTCACACTCCACTCATCAAAAAAGACAACAATATGCTAGAATTCACATGCTTTAGCCACTGATAAAATGTACAGGTGAGATTCAAAGGAGAACAACAGGTAAAACAATAATGATAGAATAATGCAAAAATGCATTCTCTAAATGAAGAATACTCCATATGAGCTATAGAAAAGATGCGAGCAAAATACTAAAATGTACCATCATGATATGTCAATAAATGTTATGTTAAGAACATAACACACTGTTATATTCCTTTATATTAATGACTCATTCCTCTTTGTCTGGTCAAGGACCAGTTTCCTCTTTCTGTTCTTTTAGCTCCTTATAAAGTGCCTTACTTGTCTTCCAGTTGAGCTACCTGGGTGAAGGGAGAGAGAGAAGAAGCAGGCAGCCATTGTGTAGCTGACACACCCATCACTGATGACCTGCTGGCTCACCTGGTGGGTGTGCAGCAAGATCCAGGCTTGCACCTGATCACCTTCCCTGGATCCTCCTTCAGCTTCTCTGACTCCTGGTCCAGGTGTGTGGGTTTAACTCCATGATAAAGGCCCAGCTTCTGCAGGACCCACTCGTCACTAAGGTCAGAGGCAACAAGAGCAAACAAGGGATTCCAGCTCATGTCTGTGGGTTCCTGCCTTTTGCCAACTTCTCTTCCAAACTGCCCACTGTGTGGACTTGGAGCCCCAGCCATCAGATGTGGAGACAACGGCCTTACAGAGACTGTTTAACCAGTCCCACAATCTTGTCAGCCGGTTCCCTCTAACAAACAGACATAAAAAATTTTAAATACACACACACACACATATACAAACATATACAGTATTTATTTATAATATATGGATATGTGTTATACATACACATACAGATTTATATAGTCTGTTTCTGTGGTTAAACCCTGAGTAATACAGAATTTGGTTTTAAGAAACAAGTGTTTGAAAAACCTCATCCAGATAATAGGTAATTGTTGTTGAATATTTTAGTGACATTTAAATCTTGGAATAACTTCATGTTCACACTGAATAGGATTCCTGAGGTTTTCAAGATTGGCTCTTTCCACATTAACTAAGACCCCAGGAGTCATGTTATAGTCATGATCCAAGGACTGGCACACTAATGTTTGAACATATGTGATTTTTAAAGGAAAAGGAGGCTTTGGAGAATGCCCAAGCACAGAATGGAGATTACCCTGACAAGGACAGAACCTGGCCAGGAGTGGATGGTAGGTCTACCCTTGTGGTAGTTGGTACTGGAGATCAGTTTAAGCAAAAAAAAATTGTAGTTGACTGAGTCTTTTATTCTGTGCTCTTTTAGTGCCTTATATAGTAATTAGGTTGTAAATATTAGAAGATGAAGCAAATGCCACCATCTAGTAAAAAGTTACAGAAAACACAGGAGAAGATAAATCTACATTTTCAACACACTGCTTTGGATATGAATAATTGTTATTTTTCCTTCAGAGCACAGCAGATTGGTTCATTTTTATAAGTATCAGTTAGGGACATTGGCTTGATTCCTACCCAAAGGCAGTAATTTTCCACTAAATCACAATGATGTTTCAGATCCTACCAGCAGCAACCATAGTCTTTTCTATACCTGTCATTTTTCTAGGAGTTTATAATTTGGCAGTGATACTGCTGGCATTCCGTTCCTTAAACTCCGTAGCAATTGTTCTTCAACAGTTTTGTAATTTATTTTCAAAAATTAAATTTGCTGAATTTTAGTTTTACACAAGCTAAACAGAAAGCAATTTTATTCAATATGGCTGCAGCCCAGAAAAATTTTGTGTAAACAATATTTTGAGAATTTTACTGTTCTGATTAAACCATTCCATAAACTAAATTGAGCCTGGCATATTTCAGAGAAAAAAATGTCCTCCTCCCCAAATTTAATTTTCCTTTTTTTGTTTGGAACATATCTTATTGCATCATAGAGAAATCTCATTTTAGAATGCATCTAATTCGTAGGCATGTAGCTAGCTGTCCTTTCAAACATCTTTCCATCTTATTCCTTATTAGATTGTTATACTATCGCAAACTCTTGGTCATACCACTACAAAATGACTTTCCTACAAATCACAATGCTACTGTTATCCTGATTAAAAAGACAATATGAGGAATTAAAGTTTACTTGTGACTCTAATGCACTAACAATCAATCAAGTTTGTCTCATTTTTTACCAATTTTATTAGAATTCTAAACCAATATGACTACGCTGAAGCTGTGTTTATTTTATACTCTACTTCCTCCACTAGTCAATGTTATTGTAAATATATCTTTCTGACATTTCTGTAATAAAGAATGCTCTACCTAGAGATGCAGCTTATCCAAATTCAAACTAGACCATTGTTCAATCTTGCATTGTTTGGCACAGCCTCTACATTATTAAATTGCAGCATTTCTAACGTATTTAGCAATTATCCTGCAAAAGTTCAGATTGTTCCTTTTAAGAAAAAGAAATTATTCTTCAATGTCAGCCAACAACAAAGTAAAACTACAAAAATCTATTAAAAGGAAAAAGAAAGAAGTCGTGATATTAAAGATGAAGAGGAACTGTGTGAGTCATTATTTAGTTATTATGATGGGAGGGCATTGGTATCCAAATATCATTAAACCACTAGGAAACACAGCAAGCATTAATCCTCAATATTCTCTAGTTCCTTACCTCCTATTTTATTTTTAATAATAGCTGGGGAACAATCTGATATTTTAAAAATCTAAGTGAGAAGAACTCAAATTTTCTTTTCATGTTTTAATGTCTATCTCCACCCAAGGAGAAAAAATATGGATCTTCTTTTATTAAGAAATGGAATCTTTTTCATGAGGATGGTGAGTGCCATATCTTCACTGTTCCCCAGCCATGTAGGCTTTAGGTAAAATCCACCTACAATTCCAATTAAAAGATGGAATTTACCAAGTCTGCACCACCAAAGTGATCTAAATTAGCCCTTCTCCTCTTCAATTTGAGAGTCAGCACATTTACTGGTTTTGAACACCACAGCCTCAGAGTCTACTCATTAAGGTGCTTAATGTGCTTGGTTAAATTAGCATGATTTTTCTAAAAAAAACTTCTGAACTCTGAGAAATAAAACCCAAATAATAGCAAATAATAATATGCGGCATGCCAGGCACTTTGAAGAATGCAGCAATATAGAAGACATATTCAGCCTTCATGCTAAATTTAAGGAAATAGGACATAGGCAGTTTTCAACTTTGGCTCTACTAGCAATTGGAAACATAGTAGACTTTGCTTCCATAATTGTTGTAAGAGCAAAGGAAAAGATAATTACCACAGAAAAACCGAATAGCACTGTGGAAAATAAGCAATGAAGAAATTCAAAGACTAGAGAGAGCAAATTGGCTTACGATAATTAAGAAAGGCTTAACAGCAGTAAAACTTGAATTTATGAATGTGGTAAAACTGAAATTAGTAGAGAGGGATGAACAGGGTTTTCTAGGAAGATGGAAAGACATGGTAATAGGAAACCCCAAAATTTCAGCGGTATAAAACCATTGCACTTATATTTCCGGTTCATTAACAGTTCAACGAAGATATTCCTGGTTGATGTCTTTACTCCACACACAATTCAGGTATCTACGGTCATTCCGTCTTGGAGCCTCACTGTCCCCCAAGGGCTCAGAGTCTCCTAAAGAAGGAGTCTGGAGAAGATACACCCATTTGTCAAGCATGTTGGCATGTAACAGACACACACCACTTCTGCTCACGCTGCACTGGTAAATACTATATAATGGCCACACCTGGATTTAAGCAGACACTGGAAAATGTAGCTCCTGCCTGGATTGTCACTTCTCAGTGACAACTCTAGGCTTTAAAGGAAGAAAATGCATTTTGATGGACTGCTCTCTCTGTCACACCAAGCCTGCCAAGACGGTACAGAAGGTGAAATGTTCATTTTTTGCAGTCACCCAAATGTGAGAGTTCCTTAAAGGTACTACAACAAGCTAGAATGTACAGAGCTGGAGAGGATTCTAAGTCAGAGAATGAAATAATCAGAGCAGCACTCAAAATAAGAAAACAGGCAGCGGTATCCAACAGGACTGCAAGTAGAATAAATATTTTCCAGAACAGAGAACAAACCTGGCAAATGGTATAGAAAACCGTGGTAAGAATTTGAGGTATATTCCTAAGGAAGAAATGAAGTTGATGTATGATTAGAATGGGGCTTGGAGGATAGAAAGGAGGAATAGGAGAGAGGGAAGTGAAAGAAAATAATAAGCATTCAAGCTTATATAGTAGTACCCCCAACAACAAGTAGGAAGTAATTTCAGAGAGAAGATGAGTCCGGGAACATATTCAAAAGCTCCAGGGGAGCATCTACATGGAGCTGTCTAGCTGGTGGTCACACAGGGCAAGATGAAGATATAGAAGGATCAGGAGAAGAGGCCTCCTTCCTGACTCTCACCACTGTGCAATTTTTCCTAGGCTATTATAGTATCTACAAGAGGCAAATGAACTATTCTGTGACATGGCAAATCCATTCTTTTTGCCCGTCTACACAATCAATACCAATCGCCACAGCCAAATTGATCTGGCTACAACTCACATCAATTCTTAGAAGACTGAAAGGAATGGATTGGCCGTGCCATAGGCCAGCCATTTTACATCTTCAGACATGCCCACCTCTGCCTCAAGAGTTATTAGGCCAATGGAGGAGTAATCCAAGGTCTCCATTCTGTTCGTTTTTTCAAGATCTGATGTCACATTTATTTTTTCAGATTTCATAGCTAGCTGCCTAAGTAATTTTGGTGTGAAAATTAAGAATCAATTTGTTTCCTTTTTTTTTAAGTCAAAACAATAACATATGATCATCCTATACATGCAAAGCTCTGTCTTGGATAAAAAAAAATGTTTAAGTGGAAGATACTCAGATAGTAAGAGAAAAGAAGCATACCAACACACAATTAATTTGCAGCCCCATACACGCCCCTTTCAATCCTATTAGAGAGAAGAAAGTAATGTAATGAGTATGTCCTCTGCACTAGGTACTGCTTAAATGTAGTTAATGCACTTTGCATTTCAGATTAGCCCAACATAAGTATTATATCTCCATTTTAAAGGAGCTTAATAATTTACCCAAAGTGATATACCTAGTAAGAGACAGAGGTGGCAATTAAAGCTTTGGTATGACCCAAAGCTGAGTGCATTCTGACACTACAAAGACTCTCCTCTGGATCTAATTAGGCCCATCAAAGCAGCCCAGTAAAGAGCCAATTCCTGTTGCCATATGACCAAAATGCTCAAACCAGCATCCTGCACTCCTTTAAATCTGACATAGAGAATCAATCCATTGGTTAAGAACAGCAAAACATCACCCTAGACATGTATTCATGCTAAGGTGGAACTGAATGATTATTTTGAACCCCGACTATAGTGAAGGATAAGAAGGTAAACTCCACTTTACTCCTGGTTCATCAGTGTCGTGTGTGAAGCAGCCTGGAATTTGCCAAATGTGGTTAGATGTGTCCTTGACAAGGCAGAAAAATATACAGTCATCTACTTAAGAAAGCAAATCTGCTGTGAGGTCCAGGTCAGTCTGTGGCCCATAAACACTTTTCTCTCTGCTCCTCCACGGACAAGCTGAACCCAGAGAGCACAGCAGGCCCCAGCAGGGTGATGTCCCCAAGGCCTGAAAAGGACACTGCAGTATTTCCATGATTGCCTCCAGTAGGTGTAGTATGTGTCCTCCAAATGCAATTACTTGAGGAAAGTGCCAAGTCGAGAGTGGCTAAACACTTTGGCATATGATTGCCCATCCAAGTGGGGTTAGGCAAAGAGGTTCCAGATCTAAAGTCAATGTAGACAGAGATTAAGGAACAGCCGAAGGGCGAGGACGTGTGAAGCAGAGCAGAGGGGCAGCAAAGGCTGTGTTGTTTTTATCTAGTGTCACAGCAGAGCCAAAGAGGATTTTAAAAGCTGGCCATGGAGCAAAAACATATTTTACCTTGCAACCTGAAATATCTACGGTCTGTGAAAGATCAAGAAAAATAAAAAGAATATTGTTATTGCAAGGGCATCACAGAGAGAAGCACCATTTCAGAATCACCCCTGAAACAAACAACAGAAGGAGCTCGATCAGCTTCTCTCTAAGCTTTTGCTGTGCTCCCTCCCCTCACACATACTCCAGGTCAAGTTGCAGATCATTTCTTTCCTCAAACTCACTAGAGAGTGTGCCCTTTCTTTGTATTACATTTCCTCAACACTATAAAATAAACTGTACTACGGAGTATTTTAATTTCCTATCGTCTTCGGAAAATCATGCTAATAAGACATTTAGTGAAAGGAGTAGTTGTCCAGTAAGTGGCAATAATCTTTTATGAGTGCTGCTGTGAAAACTATGAACAAATATGTTGACCTTGAAAGTTCCAATCTTACCGTGAGTGCAAGAACAGTGACACAAATATTCATTTAGATGAATGCTTACCACGCATGGCCTTATCGTTCTGAGCTACCCACATTTCAATTTCCTAGTTATACTCAGAAACTATGGTTTGTGATGGAAAGCAAAAGGATACTGTTGCCATGGTAGCAAAAATATTTTTTTTCCTCCCTCAAAAATAGTATATCAGAGACCAGTGGGGAAAAAATAATACTAACTGCACTTGCAGAAAAAATTAAATTTAAATACAAGTTCTTACAATTGTATCAACTGCTGTTTACATATCGTTCCATCTTCATATGTAAGGATGGGCTTAACTAGTTAAAGTACAGGTTACATTTTTCTCTTCAAGCAGGTTGTCTGACACACAGAACACATCATTTTAAAATATGTGAATGAATAAAAGAATCTAGATTTACAGTTGTATAAAATGGTATCCAAAATAAGTTTTAAAAAACTGCCTTAGATTAATACAGCTAATAAAAAAATGACAAACAAGGAACGACAACCGTAACAACAAAAACAATGCCTGTTATCCTTTTGAATTCCTTTGCTTGTCATTCAAATGGGATATTACCCTTTAAAAGGACTGGCGGAATAACTCAAACTAATGTACCAGCCTATGCTGCGCATATTCCCTAATGCATATCATTTTCGTGATATTACTTTTGCAGATACTACACTGGTTTTCTGCAAAATAAAATCCCTGAAATTTTCCTGTATTCAATGAGCTGTTGACATTTTTTAATAAGAGAACACAACACTAATGCAGCTGTCTTAATTCTGTGAATTACTTTCCCGCCAAATTCAGTGGCGCACCGATGTCACACACAGGCAATCCGTTAGAATCAGTCACCTCTCCAGCTGTTGTTATAGCTCCTGCATTTCCCATCCTCAGCGTATTTTCTCTTTTATGTACTAAGATGAATGTCAGTGTCAGGTCTTTAGAGGAGCTGGTGATCTTTTTACTGCATATTTGAAAACATGTTCTTACTTCTTATTTCTACTCCATGACAGAAATTCTAATTCAGAAATGTTCCTTTTTCACAGATGCCCTTGAAAAAATCAACCCAAGCCATGTTCTAACATAATCGTTACTTGTAAATTACAATACATAAATGTACTTATTTCAGGTACTCCTAATTGTACAGTTTACTCCTCCTGTGTTTCTTTTATTGATGTATGTACTGAGATTTATTTAGAAATTAATCTATTCTCAGCCTTTATCCCAGAGCCCATTTATTCTGTGAGACATATCTCCCAAATAAACATCTACTGAACAAAGAATGAGCAAACTGATTACTGTATTACAGGGAACAATTATATTACTCTTTCCTGAGAGAAATAAAAAGTCTGGTCATTATAGCTCACTTGACTGTGGGGAAAATGTTCTGTCTGTTCAATGTTTTTCTTCAGCATCAACACAGTATACCACTGCCTTTTCCTCTGTGGTTTAGAATACAGAGTTTAGAAGTACAGAGAAACCAGAAGTACAGAGAAATGGTCTTTGGAGAATAGACTTATTAGGTCTACCCCAAACCCTTATGCACCCCCCCAACACAAAAAAAAGAGCAATATTTTGGTTCTCCGAGGAACAATCACAGTAAAAGGAGATCTATTTCCTTGAGCTAAGTTGAAACTGGAGGCAGTGAGGTGAAATCAAGGGTAGTGGCTCCCCGTGGCAGGGAGCTTGCTCAAGATGATACTAATCAGGGTTTCCTGGAGTAACGAGATAGACCATGTCTCTACAGCTGGAGCTGTCTTGTGAAAGCCATTTTCTGCTCTCCCCCATCTCTACGATGTATAAATTCACTGTTGGTAATTGTACTTTGGAGCGTGATTTAAAGACTGTGCTTTAGCCAGAGCCTAAAAGCAGCGTAGGCTCCAAGCCATTCCATCTTTGGCCTCATCTGTGAATGCTGTCGACAGACATGCCAAAAATGTTGCAAATGGTTTGACACAGTGGGCTACTCTATCCTTCTTCTATTAGTCTCTACCCAGGACTCACATTGATTATTTTTAATGTCTTATGGAGAATACATTAGACTGAACTGGGTACCAGTTGCTGTTAAGGTATCTTAAATAGGAAGAATTATTTCTAATGGAACTATAGGGGATGAAAATAAATTATCAAGAATAAAAAGTGCCTAGAAAATTAGTCATGTAGAAAATAATTACACAGTGTTTTCTGAAACTAAAAAAGTATGTATTCTCACAAAGACCAACTTGCCAAATCTCACCATAAAAAACTATACCTGCTTCTATGTTAAACTATGACAGTGGTGAATCAGTTTAGTTTTAAAAATAGCCATTTTTCCTAAGTGTTCCTAATGAGTTAGAAATTCACGTCATGAACAAAACAGATGAGACTGAGGCAGAGCTAAGAGCTAAGAAGATTCAAATGTCCGATCCGTAGCCTCTTTCCACAATGCCTTCACGTACTATCTCGGTTAGCTCTCAGTGAAAATATGAACATGATATGACACAAGTTGATCAGGTAACAGTCAGATCGAGAACAGCCAGGAATTCAACCAGTGAAAATGTGGCCAGCTATAAGCCAACTTGGAGGACGAGTACCAAGGCTGACCTAGGCACCTGTGATTCTCACCCTCTCCTTTACTGTTTGCCTTGTGAGGTGTCAAATCCCCTTGCTCCCCTTTTCTTGTCCTCTCTTCTGTTGCTTCATCTTTCCATAACTTTGCCTTTCCTCAAGAAAATTATCGTATTTTCTTTCTTCCTTTGTCTACCTATGTTGTATAAAAGTATTCAACTTTCTGTAAAAGTGTTTTCTTTTTTTTACCTCAACCCCATTTGCTCACCTCCCACTACTCAAATTTCTGTATTCAGTTTCTTCCTGGCCCCTAACACTTCTCAAAAACTGCTATCAATGTATCAGTATCTAAATCCAATGGCCTCTTTTTGGACCTTTACCAGACCTCTATGTAGAATCTTATATTTCTTTTCTGGAAACTCTATTCTTTAATTTCTGCAATATTCCAAATGTTGTCCTCCTACGTCTCTGAACTTCTCCATTTCATTGCCAGATAATTCTTTCTCTGCTAATTCCTTAAATATTGGTATTTCATGGGTACCACCCTTAATCTTCTTTTCTCCTCACCTTACATCATTTCCTCATGTAATATCATCTGCTTCCATGGCTTCAATCATTACTGATGTCTTTCAGGTCAGTATCTCTATCTATAGCCTGAGTTTCTAGCACAAGTGCAAAAATTACTAGAACTGTGGTAATAGCCACATGAGTGTCATGCAGATACTTTGAACTTAGTAGATCCCAACTAAACTCATTATTCAGCTACCCAAACTTGCTTCTCTTGCTTACCATATCTTCTCATCACCGTCTCTCCAGTTGCCAAAGTTGGAACTCTCCATTTAATTCTTGAATCCCTTCTCCTTCGATTTATATATCCAATACTTGACAGTTACAGAAACTGAAAGCAGGTATTTAGAAACTTCCATAGCACTTGCACATTGCTGCAGCATCCAGCATTTAATTTTTCTAGTAATTTATTCTTCTCATATTTTTTAATGATGATCTACTTAGGTTATACTTTAAAAAAGAAAGAAAGAAAAAAACTGGCACTTCTCCATCAATCATTTAGAAAAGCGCTGATGTCGGGGCGCCTGGGTGGCACAGCAGTTAAGCGTCTGCCTTCGGCTCAGGGCGTGATCCGGGCGTTATGGGATTGAGCCCCACATCAGGCTCCTCAGCTGTGAGCCTGCTTCTTCCTCTCCCACTCCCCCTGCTTGTGTTCCCTCTCTCGCTGGCTGTCTCTGTCTCTGTCAAATAAATAAATAAAACCTTAAAAAAAAAAAAAAGGAAGTAACACTTTCTTTAAAAAAAAAAAAAAAAAGAAAAGTGCTGATGTAAACCATTGAGGCCATCTTAACCCAATGTCCTTGAGAATGCCAATCGAAACAATGGACACTCTCTGCAGAAAATAATTTCCATATACATTACAGTATAAAATGATGCATATAATACAGATGGTTCATGGATTCTCTCAAACCCATTTATAGCTCCTTCAGAGTTTTAAGGGTTCCAAATTCAGAACCCTTAATCCAAACTGACAAAGTCTGGAACTGCCTTGTCAACAGCCTCCTCTGTTTATTTATTGTGATAAACAGCCTACAAGAGCATTAATATCCTGGCTCTCGTAGCAAGAATTTAGCACACATATAATTACCGAGCTCAGAACCGAAGACTGGGCCTATTGAGCCAGTGCTGTGAATATCTTATGTGATTTTTAATAGTTTCTTCAGAATGAAAGCAACAGTTAACTCCTGAACGATAGAAGAGTTGTGCCATAAACTAACTATTCTTTATGTGGATTATAAAGGTTTAAGACTCAGACCCACAGTTTACAGAAGGACTAGCACAGAGATATGATAGATGCCAGGGAACTGGGCAATCAACCTCTGCAAATCCCATTCTCTGACATCTGTCTGTTTGTCTTTATATACCTGACCTCACTCCAAATAAGGATGTCAGGCAGCTCATAAAAACATGTAGAATCCAGCATGATTTTTAAAAATAAGTATGTTGTTTAAATCAGAGAGAATGGAAAATAAAGTTAGAAAGAACATGTGCTGTGTGAGGGCAGAGGCCACAGCTGCTCTGTCCTCCACTGTACACCAGCACCTATCTCACTGCAGGTGGAGCATACTCAAGAGAACGTTAAGGGTGGCATCAGTATACAGATGGCATATATAGCTGATGGAAGACTGCACCTTCTTGAGCTTCTTTGCTGCCAAACCAGAAAGATAATTAATTGTGTTTGATTACAATTTACTTTGTCCACAGGTAGGAACTTCCAGGCCTCAGGGAAATCACTCCTTTCTTCCTGCCGAGCACCCTAAAGGAGGCGCAGCGTCCTGTGGTAAACCCCCTATAATCAAGGACAAGAAACATGATATCCAGTCCAGACGACTGCTTCTTACAATGTCCCTCAGGGCAAGCTGAGTATATAATACCAAAGCAAAATTCAGTGAACCTGACTCCAAAGGGACCAAAGAAATGCCCTCTGGTACAAGCTCCTTAATGGTTTGGTTTAATTCAGATATAAAATCTGGACATCCCAGTGCAGGTGTTCACAGACAAAGGCCCACCACCTGTTTTTAGAAAGAATTCCTAGAACACAGCCATGCCCATTTGTTTACATATCGTCTGTGGCTGCTTTCAAGAGTTGAGGAGAGTTGGGTAGTTGCAACAGAAACTGGCCCTAAAATATTTACTATCTGGCTGTTTACAGAAGAAGTTTGCCAGTCCTCGGTCTAGTGAAATAGAATGACTGCTGTCATTAGTTATCTATCACTGAGTTTGGGAAGCCCAGAGTTCAAAGTCGTATTTTCAAGAAGTATTTGCAAAACAGATATATTGCCAGATATATTTTAGGGCAGATCTGTATGATTTGCTGATGGCTATGTAGAAAGGTAGTACTGATAACCTCTGCTTCTGCCCAGCCACTGCATTTTGCTCTGTGTATATCCCCTTTAGCTCTATGTATATCCCCTGAAAAAACTTGTAATTAAAAAGCCTTACATGGGTGGTTAACTCTCCCAAGTAAATATCTAGTCCATATTTTTCTCTTCTACTCCAGAACTGAACCCAAGTGACCAAGGGAACTGAAGATGTAGAATATAAGACTTCACAGAGAAATGAAGTCCAACAGTCAGAGAAGACTGTGAACAGTTGTGACAAGAACTTGTGGCGATTAACTAGCTGTGTCACTAGAGCTCTGTGATTTACTAAACATGGGTTGAACTTCGCAGAGTCAAGGTAAACACAAAGCCTGAAATTGTTGATATTCTTCTAACAGTCTGCATTGGTTAGGGTAAAACATAAACCCAAACATCTCCGCAGATCAACACAAGAGTTTTTTTCTACCCACTGCCCAATACAGATGTTCTTGGTGAGCGAGCAGCGTTCCTCCCTATAGTGATTTAGGGACCAGGCTCCCTCCACGAGTACAGAGAGACATGCACGAGAGGTTCCCTGGGTCAGGACTGGAAATGACCCATTTACTTTATACACGGCCACACCCACTGCAAGGGAGTCTGGAAAATACAGTCTAGCTCTGAACACAGACCGTATAGATAGTTAGCCAAGCTCTTCCACACTCACTATCAAAATGTAAAACCTAATTCAAACTTACTCTCCTGATCTGAAAGATGCAAGTAATTTCCCAGGGTTTAAATCAAGAAACATCTCTGGAAAGCATACAAATATTACATGCAGGCAGGAAGCTTTACGCTACTGTCTCTAGACATTTCACCCAAAAATGCTGCCATGTGTATACTGACCCCATCTCCCAATTGGACAACTCAGAATGTGCTCTTAGCTGCCCTCTTTCGTATTTTATATCTGGCATAATATTTAAATGCAGTATTTATCTCAGCAAACTCTAGCAATGCTGTTAGATATGCCACTAGTGAATCAAAGTGAAAAACTATGATCCCCCAACAATTAAGCCCTAAGGTCACTGCAACTATCTCTTTTCTGCTGTCCAAGACTTACAGACCCTGCCAGCTTAATAGAGATGCTCTTTGCTCTGGCTCTTGTGCTCTTCATAATTAATCCATGTTTAATGCCTCAACAAGGTCCTAAGCTGATTACCACAGCCTTATCTTCTAGTGTCAGGATATCTGTTTACTTCAGCTAACAAAATGCTTAGACTGCTCTGATGGACCAGGGCCAGGCGTGCCGTAGGCCCAAAGATGCAGTAAGAAATAGGACATGAAAGTGTATCACCGTGGCACGGTCAGGAATGTTTTGTATGGTGGTGAGTAGACCCTAGCACACTGCATGAGACTTCCACCAGTCTAACAGCATAAAAACTAAGTACACTGGGATGGCCTTCTCTGACCTGGAAGATTTCTCTTACCATGAGGACTCCATTGACCACTGAATTATGGACTCACCTCCAAAAGGAAATAAGGAGGCATCTGACTTGAGTCCATCCATTTACCTCTATCCTTATCTTATATATCCTTTGTTTATTTGTTATTTCAATAAAAACTCAAAATGGGAGTCATTTAAACCTAACCAACCTTCTAACCCAGCTGCCCCAATTTTTGAGCTCTGGTCTAGCTCAGATCTCTCACATACTTAGCTTTGTCTTCTCTCACAAGCTTTTGACACTTTTCACCATCAATCTGCTAGATTTTTTCCACTGGGATGTCCCACAATATGTCATGCACAGCTTGACAACTTCTGCCCCATGTCACTCAATACTAGAACTTAATCACATGATTATTTGTTTTAGTTAACCCGGTCTTAGAACAAGAGTCATGTTTTCTCCTCTCTATCCTCTGTCCCCTGAAATTCTAGCAGCCACCAAGATATACTAATCCTTTTCCCAAAGTGCTAAATTGCAAACAGCTGAATCAACTCTGATTCATTTAGGTGAAATCAAAGTTTATTCAGTGATGTTGGCTCACTCACAGAATGCTCAGAACAGAGAATGAGACCAGAGAGCCAGAAACAATGCCCCAAAATGTGCTGTGGCACCTACCCTAGCAGGAACCAACTGCCATCATCTCAAGGCACGTCACAACAGTTCACGTCACAGACACCAAGAGTGCTGGGCCGGGATCCTGCTTGCAAGAACTGTGGCTTCTGTCTGGTGTCTCTGGGAAATGGGCACAAATCACTCTATTACTTCTACTCCTGACACCATCACTCTTACCAGAATGGATTCTGTACCATCCTAATCTCTTTATATCACTGATACTCAGTTTAATGTCTTATGTGAGTGGATCTGATTGGTGGAGCTCAGGACCCGTGTCTGAGCCACAAGGAACAATCGAAATACAAGAAAAAGATTCCAATGCTAGATGTTTGAGGCAGGCACTAGGTATTCAGCACCCATTCTCACCACCCTTTCATCTTCTAAACCTCACTTTCTTAGAAACCCTTAGAGCAACTCCGTTCTGACTGACAAAATGGAAGCAGTGCTGTCTCTTCTGCCTTATTGTTCTTTTTACCTGCATGTGAGGCTAGTTCCTTATAGAGCATTGGTCATGTGTATGTCACTCACAGGCATCTCAATTCTGAATAACACAAAATCTGGTAACTGAAAGTGAGAATGATGAAATTGGCTCACTGAGAACTGGGAAGCTGCTGGCCTTTCAAGTGCACTGGAAAGATATTTGGTCACACTAGTCACCTGCTGGATGCAGAACACAGAGCAGGCAGCACCCAAGATAGCGTTAGAAGGGATGGAGGAAATTCTCCATCAAGTTGGCATCAGCTGACTCTTTGCTCTTTTCAGCCATGTCCTAAAAGAGAGAATGAACCACAGCAGGGCCACCAGTCTATAAACAGAAATGGAAGGAAGTATCACCTGGCTGAAGGAGGGGCTTTCTGCCTGAAGGCTGCAGTCTAACTCCATTAAAGAGTCCCACAATGCCAAGTCCTGCATGTTTGAAAAAAGCCAAGCCTTCTACACCCTGAACTGTAATTATTATAAGCAACAGTGGGAAAGGGCAGGTCTTAGTAGTAAAATTTGTGGCACCAAAGCACTCTCGAGCATAACAAAAGATGGTATAACTGGAAGTGAGAAGGACCTCGCTCCCTTGACTGAACTGTTACAGTACTACACCGCCTTACCCTCTAGACCTCCAGGCTTCATACTGCATGAGGCAAGTAAGCCCCTATTTGGCTGAAGTTGCTCTCTTAGAGTTGATAATCCTACTGACATAGGGCCGATAAGAATGACAAATGTATATAAACCATCCTATGGACCATCCCTCACATACAATACTCCATTCTATTCCAGGTACTTTGCCCTGGACTCTGGAACTCTGCAACAGGCTTGGCACTAACCTACCAATTCCCCTGCCCTCTCCTTCAGCCCCAGAAACTACACTGTATCTGTAGCCATAGAAGATCCTCAGTCCCTGACACACGGTAGTTAATGTTTATTGCAGAAGGAACATAAATAAGCAAAAATAGCACTGGCCAAATAATCAGAAAAACACATCAGCCCCCATTCAGCAGGTTCCACTGCATGAACTTAAACAACTCTGGTAATACTTCTGGACTTCAAGGGGTTTTAATCTGGGGGCGCCTGGGTGGTGCAGTCGTTAAGGGTCTGCCTTCGGCTCAGGGCGTGATCCCGGAGTCCTGGGATCGAGCCCCACATCAGGCTCCTCCGCTGGGAGCCTGCTTCTTCCTCTCCCACTCCCCCTGCTTATGTTCCCTCTCTCACTGGCTGTATCTCTCTCTGTCAAATAAATAAATAAAATCTTTTAAAAAAGGGGTTTTAATCTGGAAAAATAATCTGTTTATTTCTACTTATAGGAGGTATGTGTGAAAGTCCTTTCAAAATATTAAAACATTATGAAGAGTATTATTTTCAATATCCTTGTAAAAAATTGTATAGAGAATCACATTAGGTTGACACATAAAATAACAGTAATTTAGAAAACATTACCATCTTTATAATTCCACCAACAGGTAGAATACTCAGAAAGAGTATTGAAAGACATTAGAAACATAATTATCATTTAATTTTCAATGTTAGGACATGACCAGAAGATAGCAGTTCAGGAGGCAGAAATAACTATCCGCTACTTATAGTGTCACAAAATAATATTTTCTCTGTAATTACATGGTCAATATTTACTTGATGATTACATAGCTTTTCACATGGTTGCTTGAACCCAATAAAATAAAGGAAAAGCAGTTATCTTGATTTTCCTGGGGGACAGATTGAACAAAGATAAATTTTCTTGAAGGTTTTCCTTATTGGCTTATTTAACCCTGAAAATTGCTAATATTTTGAAACCCCAAGTCACTTTTGTGGTATAAGCTTTAATTTGTGAACTTCAAATTTCAAAATCAATCCCCAATGGCAAAGGGTTACCCCTTTGTCTGAAATTCCCTCCTACCCTTCTGCACTCCCAGTATATAGAGCAGTATTTTTCAAGACAAATGATATTGCTTGCATTTTTAAACTTGTCACATAATGCAATTGAAGATAAAGACCAAAGTATTTGAAGCTGCCTCCAAATCTCAAATCTTAACACTCTGAAAAGATTACTAACATATATTTGTGGTTCTCTAAAACTGTCTGTCTTATGGATTGTGAAGAAAGATGCTTTAAAATCTTCCCTGTTTTTATTTTTCAGTTTTGCATTGTAAAACATCCCCTGTGAATTACCTGGAGGTTTATTAAGGTATGCTAGGACCATCATGTACTTTCAAAAGATGAAAGTGCCTGCCTAGTGCGAAAAGCACCTCGAGATCCAAAATATTTCCAATCTCAAATATGCCACCATGCCGGACTTACGGCAGATTTATTGTTTCACAGGTACAGTGAAATTTACTAGTCTTGTATTTAGGAAGCCATCTGCTCAACTTAAGGCACTTGAAGAATATTCTAGAACCAAGGCAACTAAATTTGAATAAACAAAACTGAAAGAAAACTCTTCAAGGGAGAGTTGTTCAGACAGGAAGGAAGAATACTATAAAGCCTCTATGCACATGAAAACCCAGCTTCCATGCTCAGGAGGCTTGAATATGAAGGAAAAAAAGATTCAACTGCTGGAGTTTAATTTGGAATACTATTGGATACTGCAATACTTAATGAATCTACATATTTCATGATCACCCTGTTTCTATTTATGAGATAGGCAGGGTAAAACAATTAAGTACTGGTTGAGAATTACAACCTAATGGCATATGTGATGCCATTTTTATTGTTGAAATAAGAGCAATAACAGCAATACTCATGGCCAATAATAGCATTTCTTTCATATTAAAAAAAGAGCAAATTAGTATTGGTTTCAGAGCTATTTGTGTTTCAGTGCTACTTACTGAAGTTATGTGCTTTAAAAGGCTGAAATGTTGTTCCTAGACCAATCCCTTACCACAATGAACAGAGCAGAATTAAAGGTACATGGCAGCAATGTACAACCTGAATCCCTCTAGACCTTTATTACATATACTCCATGTATTTCCAAAAAGGAAATAAGGTAGAGTAAGAAAAGCTGTTGGGGCGCCTGGGTGGCACAGCAGTTGAGCGTCTGCCTTCGGCTCAGGGCGTGATCCCGGCGTTATGGGATCGAGCCCCACATCGGGCTCCTCAGCTATGAGCCTGCTTCTTCCTCTCCCACTCCCCCTGCTTGTGTTCCCTCTCTCGCTGGCTGTCTCTCTCTGTTGAATAAATAAATAAAATCTTAAAAAAAAAAAAAAAAAAGAAAAGAAAAGCTCTATGTGTGTACACGTGTGTGCACATACAGGTGCAAATGTGTGGTAAGAGAGGGAAGAAGGGAAATGAGGAAAGAGGGTATACAGTTGTGCCTGTGAACCGACCGTAGGGAAACAGTTATATTTTCTGCAGAAAGGTGAAAAAAGAAGCAGGAAGGTTCTCAGAGCTTTATTTTATGAATAGCTTTTACAACATAGAAGTTTGTCGTCAAAGGAATGAAGCGTCTAGCGCAGACTCCGGCACACAGTATGCTCAATGTTAATTAGTTCATTCACTCACTCCTTCAACAAAAACTTAGTTGGCACCTATTATGGACCAGATACTGCCTTGCTAATTAGGCATCTGAAATCTGAATTAATTTGTCACAGGAATTTTTAGGGAAAAACAAAGAAAACGTTAATAGGTAAACCTCAAATACAAATACAAATGCAAATACAAATACAAATACAAATGAAAGACCCAGAGGCTTATGTATGTTTTTCTAGCTTTTCTTTGATAAAAGTCAAAGACCCAATGTTAACCTTGATTCTGTGAAGGCATTTCTAGGCACAGCTAAAGCACTATAGCACAGACCTGGAGATTTCCAGGGTTTGAAGTCGACACAGTACTAGAGCTGAGAGTATAGAGATGGGAAGAATGGAAAGTCAGCATGAAGCAGCTGAAGAGAATTATCAAGATTGATATCCCTGGCCTTTTTCTGAAGTTCAGGTATTTTGGATTGTTGATTAAAATATCAATTTGCTTTAGATAATAGGCCACAGATGGAATACAGTATGGAGTTTCCTCAAAGAGTTAAAAGTAAAGCTACCCTACAACACAGCAATCGCACTACTAGGTATTTATCCAAAGGATACAAAAACAGTGATTCGAATGGGGCACCTGCACCCCAATGTTTATAGCAGCAATGTCCACAATAGTCAAAATACACAAAGAGCCTCGATGTCCATTGTCAGATGAATAGATAAAGAAGATGTGGTGTATATATAGAATGGAATATTACTCAGCCATCAAAAAGAATGAAACCCTACCATTTGCAATGATGTGGATGGAACTAGAGGGTATTATGTTAAGCAAAGTAAGTCAGTCAGAGAAAGACAAATACCATATGATTCACTCATATGTGGAATTTAAGAAACAAAGCAGATGAAGGGAAAGAAATGGAAAAATAAAATAAGATAAAAACAGAGAGGGAGGCAGACCAAAAGAGATGCTGAACTCTAGGAAACAAACTGAGGGTTGCTGGAGGGGAGGTGGGTGGGGGGATGGGGTAATTGGGTGATGGGCCTTAAGGAGAGCACGTGATGTGATGAGCACTGGGTGTTATATGCAACTGATGAATCACTAAATTCTACCCCTGAAACTAATATACAGTATATGTTAACTACACTGAATTTAAATAAAGAATTAAAAACAGAAAAAAACACACAAAAAACAAAAAAATAGACAACAGATATGGAAGTGTGATCTGAAGGCCTCCTTACCTAAAACATCTTTCCCACCTTGATATGAGGTACCTGAAACCTGAAATTCTATTATAAGAGATTTAGTAGTGCATTGGGATAGAAATTATGTTTTTCAAGCATCCTTTGTGATGCTTCTATTATAGTGCTTCTCATACACAGTTTACCTTTCTTTAATTGATATGAGCATATTTTGCTTTCTACTCTATTACTCCAGCACCTAGCACAATGTCAAGCATATAAAAAGCACACAAATGCTGATATAGTGAACAAATAAATATGCAATTCCCAAGGGTGCAACTCTTTACCAAATGGCAAGGATCTGCCCACAGATTGCCCAGACAATATGAATGTTATTTAGACTGACACATCCTTGTCCTAATGAACAGCTATGAATGTACCTGCCAGCAGCATCAAACTGCCTTCAGGAAGGAGCATTAGATCTGTTCAGGCACTCAAACAAATTTGTCATTAAAGCCCTGGAGTCTGACAATACAAAGCATGAAAAATATTACCTTTTCCTGGAGAAGTTGAGGGCAGGTATTATCAATCATCTGCTTCCACTATAAAACAATCATCATACAAGTCACTGTGAACTTTCATGGGCCCCAGGAAGTTTAGCTACCAAATGCACCCCTGACCACTAAATCAATTCACCTGTGAAATGAAATAGTATGTTCAGGTGGCCTTTGTTTTGGACAAGACTAAGAAAGAAAGAGCGAAAGAGTCTAAAACATATCATCAATCTCCTTGTTCAGTGACAATTACAGCATCTAATCAAAAGGGAATCTTTTTACTCTAGATCCTAAAGCTAATTAAAAATAATTCATTATTCAATTAAATTTAACAACAAAAAATGTGAGTGCCTACTAGGTGTCACAGAGATAAAAATCGGGGCACCTGGGTGGCACAGTGGTTAAGCGCCTGCCTTCGGCTCAGGGCGTGATCCCGACGTTATGGGATCGAGCCCCACATCAGGCTCTTCCTCTGTGAGCCTGCTTCTTCCTCTCCCACTCCCCCTGCTTGTGTTCCCTCTCTCGCTGACTGTCTCTATCTCTGTCGAATAAAGAAATTAAAAAATCTTTAAAAAAAAATAAATAAAAAATAAAAATAAAACTAAGACTCTCCATTACAAATGACCTAAAAAGAGTTTTTTTCCAGTGTTGTGAGTGGCAATTCAGGAAAACAGATGTTTGAGAACCACAGGTCTCATAGAGACAATGAGACAAATCCACAAGAAACAGTTAAGTGAGGTAAAAAAAATAGTGTCATAAGAGAATTATCAACCAAACATTGTATCAGTTATATTTCTTTAGGCTGCTTCCTGATATTTTTAAAAGATGTTTAAGAAAAAGAGTAAGAATTATTATTTTGTTCAAAAGAAAATACACTAGCAAATGGTAAAGGTTTAAAACTAAAGCCCTGGCTGCCCCACTCCCTGACCTCCCTCACCACAGGGCAGCAACTTCAATTCTTTGGGTACATTACCATACTGACCTCCGGCTTCCTAAATAATATGTTAAACGGTGCCCTGGTTTAGACAACATGTATTAATTCCCTTTGTGGTAAATGAGGATTGAGCTCTTTAACCCACTACCACATCTGCCTTTCCAAATTATGCCTGCATAATTATTTCATAACATTTTGTTAAGTCAATCATCAGTGTTCATTGCCGAGCAATATTAGACAGATGTCTTACGATCATATTTCCTTTCTTGTACAACTATATGTTTTTTCTTAACCACAGTTACCTTTTTTTTCATTTACTTAGTTTTCACTGTCTCTCTCTCTCTCTAATCATTCCCAAATATTTATCTGTGAAGGTGTCCCTCAATTTTATTTTCCATATGGTTCATTGCATAGTTTGTTTGGTCTTTCATATTAGATTGCATATCCCTTCTATTCTTCTCTCCCATCCCCTACCCAAATACTGTCTTTCTACTTCCTGGACCCCTCTATCTTCTTGCTCCAGCTGTCTTAGTATGTTCTATATATACCTATGCTCTTTCCACTGTTTCCTGGATCTCATGTGTTCTTTTTGGGGTCTATGTCCTCATTTTGATGAAGAATATTCTCCAAAAGCTTTCTGAGACGAGGTGCCTCGAAGGCACAGTTTTGGAGCCCTGGCATGTATGAGAAGATCCTCATTCTACCCTCACTCATAATTGATAGTTTGCTTCCATGTAGAATTCAAGGTTGGAAATAATTTTTCCTTCTAATTTTGGAAGCTTTCCACCATTGTCTTCTGGCTTCCAGTTAGTAGTTAAGATGCCAATGCCACTCTAATCCAGAACACTCCTTTTCACAGTAAAATTCCATGCAACAGTTGTTCAAAACCACTACTTCCGTTTCTTCACCTTCTCTCCTCCTTTCACTTGAGTTTCCTTGGTCACCACTCTACTGAATCAGGTTTCATAATCATCAGAAATTTCCTTCCCTGCCCATTGCCAATCATCAATTCTCTGACATCTTAATTGAACTCTCAGCAGCATGTGACACTGGTGAATGTTTCAGCCTCCATAGAACACTTCACCTTTCTACAACAAAACTATCCCCATGTTTACCTCCCACCTCACCACCCCTCTTAATCTCCTTTGCCAGCACCTCTGTCCCTGATTTTTAATTACTGAATTATTCTAGGATTTGCTCCTCAGCCTTCTATTCTCTGGCCTTCCTCCTCAGGTGATCAATCTCAGTTCCACAGCTGATAAACAGCCCTCATATGTTAATGGCTCTAACTTCTCACATCACCTCCAAACTCATATCTTCAGCTGCCTGCTCAACACCTTCACTTGAAATTTGAAGGAGGATCTCCAATTTAACGTGTCTAAAACAGAACTCTTGATTTCTGCCCCACTCCCACCCCTTCCATTAGGCTTCAACATCTCAGTGAATGGCAACTCCACCCACCCAAAACTTAGGAGTCAGGCCCCAAACCTAGGAGTCAATTTTGACTCCACTCTTTCCCTTGTACTCCACATCTAGTAAATTAGTAAATCCTGATAATTCTGTTCCCAAACTACATCCTAAATCTCTGGTGAAACTACCATCTTTCATCTAGATACTCCTACAGCCTCCTATATGTCTTGGGCTCTCTTATGATTTGGCTCCAGAGTAGGATTGGTCTAAGGAAGCACTAGCAGAAGACGAGAGGGCAGCTGCCCGTGGAGAGCCTCCCCTTCCAACAATGGAAGCTCCATATTCTCCATGTCCAGGCCTTGGGATGGTAACAGCTCCTTACTGCTACTAATCTTTCCTCAACATCCTGTTTGGCTTTTCAGCTATTCCAGCAGCAATACAACAATCTTCCAATGTTAAATTCCCTGTATTCAAAAGTTCTGCACTTGTTTCCATTCTCCAGGCTGGATTTCAGCTAAAACCAATTCTATTTACTTATTATCGGCTTTCCACCAAAGAAATGTAATCTACATGAAAGCAGGAAATTTGGTACCCAGAACACTGCCCCGCCTATACTGGGGACTCAGTAAACACATTTTTTATGAAGGAAATGTTGCTTCATTTATCCTTAGCAACAAGCCATTTGGACTCTATACAGTTAAAAAAAAAACATTGTAACTATGATAAAACTTAGAATTTTAGAAGGCTCATCAAAAACTTTTTAAGTTTTATAGAGGATCCAGAGGAAGTAGGATAAAGTCGTCAAAACCAAAATGTAAAAATCAAATTAAAAATAAATAAATAAAAACAAGAAAAGGGCTCAAATGACCTGAATATAAAGAAATTGCTTTCTGAAGTTCATTTCATTCCATTAATTCAGATATCAGCTTCAAGTTATTTTTTAAAGTTTATTTTATCTATAAAATACATGATTTCATTAAATGCATCATTACTTTTATGACCCTTGTAATCAATCTCCTTTTTCCCCTTCTAAACATGAGAAACAAATAAGACAAGACACAAACATTTATATTGATGAGCTTTAAAAACTACGTGGGAGATGGCTTAAGGGAAAAGGGATTTAAGATAGCTTTATGATAAAATCTACATTCAGGGCAGAACTTAAGTGACTGAGGATTCTGAGAATATTTCACAGCTCAGAAAATACTCAATCCAGGGGTGCCTGGGTGGCACAGCGGTTAAGCGTCTGCCTTCGGCTCAGGGCGTGATCCCGGCGTTATGGGATCGAGCCC
Organism: Ailuropoda melanoleuca; assembly: GCF_002007445.2. Lineage (NCBI taxonomy): Eukaryota > Metazoa > Chordata > Mammalia > Carnivora > Ursidae > Ailuropoda > Ailuropoda melanoleuca. The sequence goes on from NC_048227.1 coordinate 54,876,432, forward strand.
CACATCGGGCTCCTCCGCTGTGAGCCTGCTTCTTCCTCTCCCACTCCCCCTGCTTGTGTTCCCTCTCTCGCTGGCTGTCTCTGTCTCTGTCGAATAAATAAATAAAATCTTTAAAAAAAAAAAAAAAAGAAAATACTCAATCCAAAGTAAAATGGACTCAGAACAGGGCTTGTGTAAAATAAGAACAGATGAGTAATTAAGGTCTACTTTAAGACAATAAACTCTTTTCAAGAAGAAAATTATGATCATGGAGCTTTTCTTTCTTTTTAAATATAGGGATTTTTCAAAGCAGTCAAATAGAGATTGCAATTTGAAAGCCAGCTAGTTGCACCTGCCTCACAGGCTGGTTTTGTTTGACACACGCAAAGGATTTTTTACTTCATTTTGTTTTTCTTTCTTATATGAATTCGTTGCCAACACTTAAAAATCGGACAGTTTCACACAAACATCTGGAATTTCGATAGCTCTGGAAACCTCCCGCAGTGCCACACTCGGCCCCACCTGCGCAGTGGATCACCCTTAGGCAGAGGCTCTCTGGGTAGCGCCATCACTCCTTCTGGGGACTTAGATACACCCCTTCTCTAATTCCCTCCAGCTACACCCCTTTTCTAATTCTCTCCAGCTCACTACGGGTCTGCATTTGTGCACACTGCAGGAAAATATCTCATTTTATGTTCTGCTCATTTGAAACGCATTATATTTTCAAATCAGGATTATTTCCTTTTTTTACTTTCCACTAAGGCAGTTCCTAAGATGGAATCCTTGGGTCAGAGACTTAATGGTTGGCATGTGCAAGCTCAGGTTGAGGAGTCAGGTGAATAAAGGAACTTTCCAGTTTTACCTCTTTCCCCAAACAGAAGGCCTCCTCTGGCCACCTAGGCACGTGTGTAGGGGCCACTGCCACAGCTCCATGCCTTAGGCAGCAGTGTGAACCCTTACTCTATGCCACCAAGATGCGTGCTTTGGATTGGCAGGGTCTCCACTTTCTACTGTAAGGAAGCACCTGGGTCTCTTCCGGGCACTACCCAATGCTTCTAGAGAAAGATTGTTTTATCAGTGGTATGGATCTCATCCAATTTTCAAAGCAAATATTGAAAATATTAAGTGATTCTAACTCTTATCACATACAACTGCCTTTAAAAAAGAAGACCATGTGATTTTTCTTATATTTGGAAATTTCCTTTTCTGCTGGGAAACATTCCCTGATTCCAGCATTCATTAGGACACATCCTTGACATTTGAAACAAACTTTCTTCAGAGCTAAAGACTAATTCTCATAACAGCCCCATTTATTTTTGCATTAATTGGTAGGTAGTTGACTTTAAAAATTGTCTTTAAAACCACATACAAATTGAATTTTTTTAATGGCTTAATGACATTAAAGCATGTAATTTACAAGCTTCACAAAGGCTCTTGTCTCCTGTGGTCCCGCTTTTATCTCCCTTGATTCTACAGTTTTATAGTGATAAGTGTTATAAAAATGCCCAGACAGCTAAAGAGATACTTCCTGAATCCATATTTAGATGTAAAAAGGGAAAGATGCTGCCAATTAAAAATGCAGTAGAGCCCACTATTGTTGATTTATGGCCATGGAGGACATAACTTTTTCTCATTTTGCTGATTTGATTTGGATAACAACCCAGTTGCTATGTGAAATAACTTGATTTTCCCTGTTGATGTGCAATTCTTCTAACACCATCATTTGGCATACTGACTGATGATTGGATAAATTTGCTCGACTTTTACTATGAATCATTTAAATTACTCCTTTGCATAAAGGTTTAAATTTGGTTTGGAGAAACCATTAGAGAATTATTTTAGCACTGTTTTGTTTTGTATTTCATGATATTGTCTCACTTTTTGCATTGGATTTTTTTTCCCCTCTCAAGGTTATTACTATTAATTGTGCTTCCCCTTTTACTTTACTAGAATGCAATGAAACACACCCTCCAAACTGAAAAGATAGAAGTTAGGGAAAGGAAAGTAGGTAGAAATAAAACTATTCCATGGGGCGCCTGGGTGGCACAGCGGTTAAGCGTCTGCCTTCGGCTCAGGGTGTGATCCCGGCATTATGGGATTGAGCCCCACGTCAGGCTCCTCTGCTATGAGCCTGCTTCTTCCTCTCCCACTCCCCCTGCTTGTGTTCCCTCTCTCGCTGGCTGTCTCTATCTCTGTCGAATAAATAAATAAATAAAATCTTAAAAAAAAAAAAGAAAAGAAATAAAACTGTTCCATCTACTTCCCCTGCAAACTTGAGCTATAATATCTCCACCCCTATAAAACCACCTCCCTCTAACCTGGACCATTCCACCTTCTAGGTTCTGGCTGAACAAAGAGGATCAAGAATCAATTGGAATTTTTATAAAACTGTAGTCCCAACAATGTCCAAAGTTTAGAAATCCATATACTATGCACCAGAGAAAGCCTGACAATCAGTTCCTAATTTACCAAGAGAAGCCTAGGTCATAGTATTAGACCAAAAGGAGGAGAGGGTAAGATCCACCCTAAGGAAGATCTAGAGCCCACAGGACCAGATGTTCAATAGACACATAGCTACAGCAGAGATACTTCTCTTCTGGAATCCTGTCTGTCAGAAAGTCTTTCACTAACAGTCATTTCTTTTGGTTAAAAAACAGAAGCACATCCATTACCTCTAGGAGACTGCTACAAAATAATCCTATATTACCTGGAAGGGTAAGAAGAATGGGATCCTGTTAACTGCCTATGAGTGGATTGGGCACTGTGCTGTTCAATACTATGGCCATTGGGCACATATGGCTGTTAAGTACTTAAAATGTGGCTGGTCTGAATTGAGATATACTGTAAGTGTAAAAACACACCAGATTTCAAAGACTTACTATGAAAAAACTGAAAAACAATCTCAATGATATTTTAGATATGCTTGGTTCAAAAAATATATATTATTAAAGTTCCTTTTACCTGTATCTTGTTACTCTTTCAATGTGGCTTTTATAAGTATAAAAATCTTAACTACATAATGTGTCAAGCATTATATTTCTATTGGAAAATGCTGTAATAGAATATGAGTGAACTACTGCCTTATTGTGATGGTCAATTTTATGTGTCAACTTGACAAGGTCAACAGAGACCCAAATAGCTGGTAAAACATTATTTCTGGATGCATGTGTGAGGGTATTTCTGGAAGAGATTTGCGTTTGATTCTGTAGACTGCATAAAGTAGATGTACCCACACTTAGGCACCATCTAATCCACTGAGGACACAAATGGAACAAAAAAAGGTGAAGGAAGGGTGAATTCTCTCTCTCTTCTTGAGCTGGGAAAACATAGATGAACATCAGAATTCCTGGTTCTCAGGCCTTTGGCTTTGAACTGAATACTACCAACTGCTTTCCCAGCTCTCCAGCTTGGAGATGGCAGACTGTGACTTCTAGGCTTCCATAACCACATGAATCAGCTCTTAACAATAATTTCTTCTATATCTATCTTTTTGGTTCTGTTTGTCTGGAGAACCCTAACTAATACACTTATAATATCTTAAATCTGAGCCTGAGAGAAGATATATATAAGAGGGGAAAGGTGGAGAGGTGAAGAGGAGATAGCATTCTGGGAGCAAGGAAAGGTGAGGTCCAGAAGCCAAGGGCAGTCTGGATATGTCCTCTCAAATGGTAGAGGTCCCTGCGAAAGGGGAGCACAGAGTCTGGGGAAGGTAAAGTAGAAAGTAAACAACCATTTTCATCATTTTGCCTAGAACTGGGTCTTGGTAGTAGGTAACCAACTAGACATTCCAATGTGGTGTAATTAGACTATGCGGTCACTGAAAGCTCTATTCAGTGGGGTTATCAAGTAAGAGTATATTTTTCTCCATTTCTGCCTGGTGCTTGTACAGTATTTATGATTTAAGATGTGACATATTCATTTCAGTCAGGATGAATTGTAAAAGCAAACTACTCTAAAATCTCAGTGGCTTAAAATAGCAAAAGTTAATTTCTTCCTCAAGCTTACCTGACCATCATGAGTACATGCAGCTCTGCTCCATTGCATATTTATTCCTTCTGTCTGGGACTTTATTAATCAAGCATCATGACAGGGGAAGGAGAGGCAGGGAGAATCACAGGCTGGTTCTTAAATTTTCTGCTCAGAAGTGACACATGGCACTCCTACTGACATTTCATTGGCCAAAGCAAGTCACACGACCCTGAGTTCACTAGGGCAGGCATGTATAATCCTCCTACATAATGAGTTCTGAGGTATAGAAATGGGACTACTTTAGAAAGGGTAATATCACTGTCCACAAAACTTAAGCAGTGGGGTCTTATGGAAAGATTGCTGCCCTGAAAAGCTTGAACATACCCTTCTGCAGTAGGTTTTTTTTTGCCTCCCTATTATAGCACATTCTCTAAGAACTGCATCCTCCCTGACATTCATAGCTTACATCTTATTTTCAGATGACTGGACCAGGGATGAACCCAGAGGCAGAGCTTAGATAGTGGAGAATTCCTGAATTCTGTGTAGAGTTTGGGTGGAGGCAACCATTTTTATCTATATGCACCACAGAGAAAAAGCTGGCACGTAAAGCAGACACAGTGAGAGATAACAGACATAAGACCATGAGAGAGAAAGAGGGATGAATGAGGTGTGAACATCTTGGTCCTTGAAGGTGTCCACTTACCAGCTCCAGCCCCAAGACACTTCAAAGCTAGTATTCATTACTGAGAGATGCCTTTTAGTAATACTGAGGGATAGCCCATAACACACTTTCTATGGCTTGCTTCATTTGAGTTGATTACAGTAATACAGATGGCTGTTATATATAGACTTTAGGACCAAACTGACTGGGTAAGGAGCATGACCGCACAGTTACATGCAACTTTGGGCAAACTACTTTGTCTGGGCCTCCTGTATAAAATAGGGATAGTATCCACACATAATCTCATCAAGTGTCATGAGGATTTGAAGAGTCAAAATATATCCAAGATGCGATATAAAAAGTCATTCATTATTACCGTATTATTATTATAGCCAAAAAGTTCAGAATACTTTTTCTGAGATGTAGTTTCATAATTCTCAGAACCCACCTCACACAGTATCTCTTTCAGGACAGTTAATATTGATAAAGTTCTGTGAGATCTTCAAATTATTAGATAGTGAAGTACTCCCATTTCTCCAAATTGACTATCTACACATGATCCGGATTCATCAAATACCTAATCATCGCCCATGCTCTCAGCACGGATACATCTGGACAAAAAAGGAGGGAAGCTACACACCAACAACACTTGGCCAAAGTACTCTTCACAGGGTTCTACTGTTCTTCAGATGGCAGCTGAAAGCTATAGATAGGCATTCCAAACTCACAGAAGCATCCCTATGTATTAGCATTCTTCTAAATTCGCACTCTTAAGATTTGCCAATCATACACAAGAATTCTTTGGTTTTTCTGCCTTTTCAGAATGGCCTCTAAATTGAATTTATTCCAGGCATCCACATGCTCAAAACATATGGAAGAGAGGAAAAAAGTAACATTGTTCCAAAAGATTCTTAAATTTTATTTCTAAAAGAAATGTCTTCTTGTTATAGGATGTTTCTCAATATTTTCTCCTCTTGATTGAAAGAAAAATTTATGGAATTTTTGCCCTACTGACATTGGTGAAAGAGGTTGATTTTTACTATTGACTATGAAGAATAAAAACTCAGTATTTCTTTCTTGGACATATGGACTTAAATATTAAGTCTCTGTTCTTGGAGAATGTGGATTCTAAATAGAAAAATAAGACAAGTCAAGAAATGTTGTTTTAAATAAGAATAACTGGCCATAGGTAATGCTACAGGGTAAGAGAAATTTTCCCCAGGACCTTTAACTTCTTCAATTTGCCTTTCTCTATTCAATTAATGCTTTCAGAAATACTTTTTACTCCTTTTACCAAAGTCTCAGAGATTTCTCCTGGCCCATCCCTGCATATATTATAGAAATGAAGTCTGCCAAACTTCTTTCAAGGAGGAGGTCTAGAACCCTTATGCAAGAGAAATATTCTTGGAAAAAGATGTGTCAAGTAGTCACTAGGATATAACAAAAGCTTTCTGGATATCTGTCCTACCTCTCCGTATCTGTAATCATACAATCTGTCTCCAGATAATGCTAATAACTCCATGAACTTAAATACTCTGACAGACAGTCCCAGTTCCATTGGCTCATATCATAAAGGTGCCCAATTATAAGGATAATCACAATGCTAGAAGATGATGTGAGGATTTATGAATTTGGATTGGATAGCATTCTGAAGTCAAAGACCTAAAGGACACAATCACAAGAGCTGTACATAATCACGTCAAGAAACACTGGAATTTAAGCCAGTTTACAGAAGTCAGGAAAGATTCTACTATCACTGCTGAAAAGCATTATTCTATGCAGGATATAAAACCCCTGATTTCTGCTTTCACCTAAATCTCAAGAAGTACCTATAATGTTCATGATAAGAGATATTCATTCTGCCCTCAGGTAACTTGGGACTTAATTTGAGTGTCATTGCTGCCCAACTGTATCCTTCAAATATTGTTAATTTATTTACTTGTCTAATAATTCCTTCTACATTCAAATATCTTCGAATGAAAAGCAGAAATGAAGGCAGAATTTGAGTAGCATTCATACACGTGGAGAGTTTAGGCTCAAAAATACATTCGTACATAAAACAGTCAAATGCACTTTTACACAGCTGAACCAGTGCACATTACAGGTCACCTGTGAAGTGAACACTTCCCAAGTAATTGACATTCATGGCAAATATTATTTTTCTTTTTATGTAAAGATAAAATCAGATAGTTTAGAATCCATATAAGGGGCCAAATATTATGGTAATGTGTGGTGAGGATATGTAATCCAAATGTTCCTGAATACAAATTCTATGTTATTAGTGTCACTGAGGCCTGAATATAACTGGCTACAGTTATTTTCATAACTCTTTTTCTTTGCCAAAAACACCTTATCTATAAGAAAATCAATCAAGGAGGAAACTCTAGGTGGAAATTTCAGGTGCTACACAACAAGAAGAAAAGAGTAGTGGGGCAAAGATAACTAAGATAGAAGTAACAGCAATGGAAAAGCCTGGTCAGTCCAAGTGCTACACTGAAACTCATATTATTCAGAAATTCCCCGTGTTCTGATTGGACTTCCAAAAACAGCAATTGTTATGACATTACTAGCGATCTAATTTAAAGGCAAAATCGATCCCTAACATAATTCCAGATCATTAAGGCTCACTGAAGATCTCTCTCTCTCTCTCTCTCTCTCTCTCACACACACACACACACACACACACTAAAAGCTACATGAGGGAAAAAAATACATGCACATACATACATAGTATGTTTACCAGAAAAGAAGTCATATTCTCTCTTTCTCTTTTTTTTTCCCTTGCTATACACTCTTAATAGTATCACTTGCTTGCCTTTTTAAAGAAATCTTTCATACATTTTATAAACGACAGTCATATAACAGGAAGACTAGTATAATAACTCTTAAATCTGAAAAGGGTAAAATTCTAGGCTATTTTCCCAAAGGAGTGTTGTTTCTTAGGCATTGCTACTCGGTTATTCAATTAAACTAGAAGGCAGAAAAGCACCCCATGCAGCACTTAGTCTAGCCCTCCTTCTGTATCCAAGTAAGCCTGGATATGCCAAGTTTCTGAGCAATTGATTCAGAACCAATTTGTGGCAAACAAATGCTCTCCCGCTACTTAGAGTGGAAAGATCTCTCCATGCACTTTTGTCTAGACAGTCTCGACTACAGGAATATAATGTGTTTGCTGGCCCTCCAGTGATTTATTAAATGCCAAATCCATACAGCACAGGCACTAAAGCTTAAGAAATGGAAAAATAGCTTACCCAGTGGACTTGTAATGACTTATTAAGATTATGTTGGCAGCAAGACTTATAACAGTATCAATAAATAATAGCAATCTATCAAATAACTTTGGTTGAAATGGTAATGTTTAGAAATATCCCATTTAAGGTGGGTGAAATGCACCCACTGGGGATTAGTGGCATGAAAAATATTCTCTGCCGTGATGTGAAAGAAACTCAGGCCCACTAGAGCAATTCTGCTTGGAATTTCAGTTTCCCTCAAAAAATAAAAAGCAAAGCTAAGCCCTCAACTAAAACTCAAGTTTAAAAAAAAAAAAAGGCACTGGCTAAAATCTGCCCAAGAAAAAACAGTGACTTTTTACTATGGAAAGCCTAGTAGATTTTCTCCATTTTTAGTTCGCAAATGAAAAATGAGATACTTACCATGTTTCATATCGTTCACTTTTTTTAGATTTATTTATTTGAAAGAGAGAGAGCTAGACAGCACCAGCAGGGGGAGCAGCAGAGGGAGAGGCAGACTCCCTGCTGAACAGAAAGCCTGATGTGGGGCTCCATCCCAGGACCCTGAGATCATGACCTGAGCCACCCAGGCACCCCCATCATTCATATTTTTAATATTTCCTTTGATAATCCAATTACAAACAGGCTCTCCCGAATTCCCTAAACAAATGTTAAATGCCAGAGGATATTTCAAAGAATTATGATAAAAGGAGAAAAAGAAAGACAGGAAAAATAATCATTTCATGTTGAAAAGAAAAATCTCATTTGATAATGAAATATCTTTTGACAGATGTTTGCTGAATAAAATTTTTCCATATCGTCAGAGTCAATGTGTTGTGTTGCCAGATATTTCTCACTTAAGCTCAGCTGTACAGCAATGAGAATTTTTTTAACTCTTTCTTTGCAAACCACAAGATATACTTTTAAAAGGCCAAGTATTATATGTGAAACATTATGGTACTTTTGGCAACAGAGATTATTCGTACAGCTATCAACTATTACTAATCTCTAATTTACAGCACTATGAAAAGCACTGCGACTAAGAAAATAGATGTTTATTCACTTTCTTTGAGAGAAATTATTCAGCAATAATCTAAAAATCCATGAATCTTTAGGGGAAAAATGTTATTTTGATCAACTTGGTGCCACTAAAGCAATTTTCTCAAAAATAAGGTATGATTGATTTTCCCAAATTGTTCTTTTTAATATTTAAACATTCATTATACCTAAAAATTGTAATGAGATATTTGACAGCTGTAAGATGTATATGATTTCTCTGAAGTTCTTCAGGTTTTCCACACAGAAGAGAAAAAGCAAGCTGTTGGAGTGCCTTCCCTGCTGTCATTCCCTGGCACCCATCCGCCACCACAGCCACACTCCCTGCACACGCCTGGAGGACCTGGCCCCAGTTGCTGTTCATGAGTGTGTACAAGGTGGCAGACACAAGGCACTTTGGAAATTGTTACTTTTATTTGCTATTCCCAAGAGAAACCATTTAAGAGGTGACACTCAATGAGGTTAAGTCTGTTTTCTAAGCTCCCATTGATTAGTGGGTGAACCAAAAATTAAAACCGTAACAGGCTCCAAAGTCTCTGTGGCTTTCAGCACTCCTTCTCCACAAAATTATATCTGACCAATTTCAGAGCTTTTAAAACAGGAAAATTGTGTTGATTCAGGTATTTTAAATATAGGTGGTCGTAACTAACACTTGGCTGTTTGGGGGTTTTTTTTTCTTTCTGCTTTTAACAAAAGTTAACATCAGGCAACAACCATTTTAGGGTTTTTTTTATATTTTTTAAAGATTTTATTTATTTAAAAGAGAGAGACTGTAAGCAGGGGCAAGGAGAGAGAGAAAGAGAGAATCTCAAGCAGATTCCCTGTGCTGCGCACAAAGCCTGACGCAGGGCTCCATCCCAGGACCCTGGGATAATGACATGAGCCAAAATTGAGTCAGATGCTTAACCAACTGAGCCATCCAGGAGCCCCTTAGTTTAATTTTTAGAACTTTTGATTTTAAATTTAAATTGGGTCAAAATTTCAAATGAGGGGTGGTGTGTGCAGGGGCAGGCAACAATGTAATACGTGTTCCAAAAATATTTTGGACTTTTATTAGGGATGACTTCTGTACTATATTTTTAAAGTGAAGTCTTCTGCATAATGTCAAATAATAAGAAAAATATGTAATTTGATAATTTAAAGCTAACAGCAGAAAAATTGACATTCCTAGTGGAAACTGGTTCTGAATGTTATTTACTGGTTAACGAAGTTTGAACTTTTTTCCCTAACTTCGTCTGGAGGCTGACATACTCACCAAGAATCCAGAACAACTGAACACAGACCCACGCAAGGTCACACACATCATGTAAAATTTCAGAACACCTGGGGCAGGCAGAAAGAAGCAGATTTCAAGAAAGCAGTTAGGTCTCAACAACAACATCGCTAGAAAGTAATATAACAATACTTAACAAAATAATTCCCAGCATGGGGTCCTATTCTTGGCCATAAGGTGTGAGTATAGAATAAACACATTTCCACATGTGCAAATTCTCAATCTATTTATCTTCCAGGCAAACTTTCTCATGGAGTTCCCACCCAAATGAAGGAATAAACAAAGATAAAGACTAGGGGCCCCCAAAACAGAAGATCCCTCCCAGGAGGGCAGTGGCAAGTGTCCCCAGGACGAAGCTTCCCCAGCGCACCAGATGTACAAGTCTGGAGAACAATCTGCTGCGACTAGAACAGAAGTCACCAGGAGAAATTTCCTTAAGAAGTAAAATTAACTGAACACATTCAGATGAAAAAATACACAACTTGGGGAAGTTTGAGGGTAAATTAGTGGGAGATACGAAAAAAAATTAAGCAAACACAAAGCCAATTTTCAATACAAGGAAATAAAAAATGGGAAGGAAAATGAATGATATTTTATATGCTCTCTAGCTCAACTTGATTAGTATTTGCATACCTCTCAGAATGTAAACATTAAAAAGTCAACAAGTGAAAATTAAGATGTAACCACATTTAGAACTTGGGGCAGGAAGGATTCGTGTGTGTTAGAAAGTTAAGGTTGCAATATTTAGCAAATAAAAATTCAGGTACAGGATACCTAGCTAAATTTTAATTTCAGATAAATAGCTAATAATTTTTTGTGTAAGTATGTCCCAAAAATTGTATGGATAGGGGTTGAAGAGTGAAAAATAGCTATATCTTCATCTTTTACAGCAGGAAGTCAAAACTGAAAAATGAGTAAGTAGCATGATAAGCCAAATAAGTAAGTACTAAAATATTTGAAAGTGGTTGCCTCTGGAGAGCAAGAAATTATGAAAAGGAAGGTGGAGTGGTACTGTTTTTTACACCAAGCATTTCTTTTAACAATTTTACTCTTTCTTTACATAAAAAACTTGATTATAATACCAACTGAATTGTTTAAATAGATCTGAAGCAAATAAGACAAAATGGCATAATTTGAAAAAGCAGGGTATTTAGGTGTTTGTTATATTAATCATTTTTTTTTGCTTGGGAACAATCAGAACCATCTAAGGAAATTTCGACAAATACTTAAAGACTATTGCTTTGCAGGATTTCTATATTGTTGGACTATTTGGAATTATGGTGGTGAATATTATGGAGGAGTTTGGAGTCATGTCTTTTTATTCATTCATTCGACAAAGATTTATCATGTACCTATTATGTTGGGGAAGCAGATTACATTCTAGGAAATCAATCTGCTAATCACAAATATAGAAAGACCAACTCAGGGGCGCCTGGGTGGCACAGTCGTTAAGCGTCTGCCTTTGGCTCGGGGCGTGATCCCGGCGTTCCTGGATCGAGTCCCACATCGGGCTCCTCCGCTGGGAGCCTGCTTCTTCCTCCCCCACTCCCCTGCTGTGTTCCCTCTCTCACTGGCTGTCTCTCTGTCACATAAATAAATAAAGTCTTTAAAAAAAAAAAAAAAAGACCAACTCAACCACCATTATCAAAATTTCAGTCAGTTCAAGTCAGTGCTCCACATAGGAAGTGAGTCCTTCTCCCAGTCTCCGTCCTCCGAGATCTTCTAAGCTTGTCATCTCTTGAGCACAGGACTGGCACAGGAACTCCGTAAGGGCAGGAATCCACATTCAAGGATCTTTGAGGAACCCTTCTAGTCTAAAAGAGCGTCTAGAACAGTATCTGAGGAATTTATGTAATTACTATTTAAAAGATGCAGAAATGACAGCAGTGAAAAGGAATGAGACATAGGGAACCCAGAGGACAGTCTGAAGAAACAAATGCTAGAGTTTAATCATTGAATGGGGGGAAGGAAGCCCGAAGAATCCAAGACAGAAGTCAGAGATCACTTAGCCTGGGAGTCTGGAAAACAGGGGTTCGCTGGAAGAGAAACAAAAATGTGGAAGAAGAGCCAGCTTTGGGGGAAGTTAAAAATTCAGTTTTATGCATATTCATTTATCTACCTGCTTTTTGTCACCTCAACTATTATCGATTTGATTTCTTGAAAATCTCTTTTACACAACTGTATTTGACTTTCTGCCTCCTTCATCAGGTCATTTATCAGATGCAGGCCTTACTTCCAGGGGTTGGGGAAGATCAGTTTAGCCCAGCCTCGCCCTGGGGAAATCAGGGTTCGGCTCTTCTATGCAGGAGTGCCATCTAGTGGTCAGAGAATGTCACCTCGGGCTAGACTGCGCAAGGAATAAAGTGGGAAGCGGGAGGCTGGGCGGGATGTTCTGCTTTCCGTTCCAATTTCCAGGTGCTCTGTGGCAAAAACCTATGCCTCTTACCGTCTAAATATGACAGTGAGAGCATATCCAGTCACAGTACTATGAAGTACAATGTCTGCTTTTTAATGTATTCTTATCAAATGATACGGACGTGGTCCATGGAGAGAACAATAAAATAGTATAGCTCTCTATCGTGTTTCATTTTTCATACAATTTTTCATATTTGATGAAGAAATGGTATATGCAGCGATAAACATAATTTGGTTATCTTCGTATCATTAAAGAAAAGATTTACAAATATGTAGCATGGAAGCAACTCACATATAAATGGGTCCCCTTCCTTAACTCTCTTAAAGTCGCTCTCTTCATTGGCTCTTCTATATACCCCTGATCACTCTGAAGAAACATTAAGCTGTTTGATGCCCATGGCCCAAACTCATTTCTTTTCCTGAGATTGATCAGAGCATTTTGTCAAATCTTTACAGATATTTATATGCATGTCTTATCTCCCTGGCTAGGGTGTAAGTTCCTTGAGGCAGAATCCATTTCTGACTTATGCATTAAAACCTCCAAACAGCTGATTACCAAACAGCGTTTCTAATATTAGAGAGTCAAAGCATCCTTTCAGAATCCCATGCAAATGGTGGACCTCCTGGCCACAGGAAGTATATGTGCAGATCACATATATGCAAAATTTTGCTCATACTCAAGGGACTTTAGTGGCCCCTTGAAGCCCATTCACATGCTGGTCCAGTTAAGAAATTCGGACCTAAAAGGAAGTTCTGGAACACAACCTACTTATAAGTCACAGCATCCTGTATACACAGAGCAGGTCCCTGCAGACATACGAAGTAAAGCTTATAAAAACTGACTTTCCCTACATTGTCAAATCTACCCCCCCCCCGGAAAAAAAATCTCTTTGTGCTTATAGACATTAGTAAAAAGCACAGTTGAAATTCCTCAAACTTGGGGAATAAATAAAATATGGAAATGGTCATCCAATGTCCACACAGAATCAGGTCCCCTTCTTTGACAGGATCCCAAGGAGGGCCTGCCACCATGCCCAGCCCCGCCCTTTGATGCCCTCTGGCATCCTAGCTTTTTAAAAAGTGCCTACATGTAAAAAGAAAATCTTTCCCTGTGTACTTAGCAATATTAGAATTTTTCCATAGGTAACACTTTCTTTCCCTTTCTCTCTCCATCTCCCTCTTTTCTCTCTCCCTCATACACACACACACACACACTCTCTCTCTCTCTCTTTCTCTAAGTGGGAAAAAATGTCCAAAACACAGAAACAGATGTCTTACTCTAAATCTGCCCATGGGTTTGCCCATGGATGGCAAACCTGATATCTTTTGTTTCTACCTCAACCTTCCCTAAAACCCCCTTCCTCACCTAAGAGCACTAAGGCAGCTCTATACCTCTCCTTCCTTCCAAGAAAAGAACTAGATCAGAAAACTCAGTGAAATCTTGACCAGATGCACAGGAGATCACTATGGATTGAGGGGCCCTCCCCTGAGCAGTGAGGAAAGCTATTCCGGCACTTCACAAACTCCACGTCACACATCAATAACCCCAGATGCCTTGCTACCCACTCTGCATGATGCTTCCTTCCTTGCTCATGGAAATAGAAGTGTCGTCTCTCCACAGGAAAGTTTGATGTTCCACAGTGATTTCTCAATAAGGCTTTTAAAATATGTATCTATTTTCACAGCACAGTCCAAATACAAGCATTTCATGTGAAGCTAGGCAAATAAAGTTTTGAGAGTTTACAGCAGGAAGAAATCAGCAATAAAACTTACGTAGCAGTTCTACATGTGGAGGAGAGAGAAGATACGGAGGAACCATGAAATCCAGAGCCCAGTTCTGAAATAACTGAATCACACGACAGGAGGAATGATTCAACCTTGGGCAAGTGCACTGCAGAGGGACCTCAATTTCCACATCTGTTGAGGGGGCTGGACCAGACCAACGTCAGCACCGAAGCTGTCCGGTAGATGGTCATCTCAGAAACAGGTAAAGCAAAGGCTAGAGGGCTATAAAGGTGGCCAAGAGGAGAGTGGGTGGCCCGCTGATGAGGGCTGGATCAGTCAGACACAACAGGTAAACCAGAAAGTAAACTCAGGCAGTCCCCAAATCACCCAAGCAGGGATGATAGTCAAGATTGTCTCTGGTCAGCATGACACTGGTACCAATGTCTTGGAACAATGTCAAGCCCGTCCTAGCAGTTCAGCTCAGAAAGGACTGATCAGCAAGCAGGTTCAAAGAAGACAAAGTGTCAAAATATACATTCTACCCACCTTAAAAGAACTGCAGGACTGCATATTAAGTCCTTAAAGTCAGGGATTCTCAACTTGGGTCGATACTTTAGGTTGGAAAAATCCCTTGTTGTGGGGCTGCCCAGTGCACTGTCGGATGTTTACCAGCATTCCTGGCCTCTACCCACTAGATCCCAGTTGCACTCCCCACCCTCAGCTGTGGCAACCATTGTGTCCCCCAACACTGCCAAATGTCCCTGGAGGCAAACTGCCCTGTTAAGAACCACTGCTTTAGGAGCACTTTTCATGACCCCCTGATCAACTGAAACAACACTCTAATGTTTCCTGACATCCTTCCCTATTATGCCTCTGGAACTTGACCGTGTGGGCACTTCCCTCTTCTCTTAACCCTGACCTCAATTTGTCTTCACTCTGATCTCATCTTGCTCTCTGCTGACACTTTGGCTTGGCATTTCAAACCATCCTTTGCCCCTAGCCTCACCTTTATCTAGGATTTAAGGCACTGTGGGCAAGGTCTAGATCAACGCCTTCTCTTCTGGGCCTCAGACCCTACCTTTCCTTCCCCCAAAGCTCTAAAGCCAAGATCCAGCCATTTCTTTTGCTGCACAGCAATGTCTCCTGGGCCCCCAAACCTGACACCCCAGAAGCCCAGTGCTCAGAACCCCTTCCCAAGACTGGGAATCAGCAAGAGCCAACTGAAGGGATAATGCTATTCTGTCTTTATTCCTGAAAACCCCAGAGGCTGACAAAATTGTTCTTCCCTTTCCTATACCATCTGCTAGAAAGATGGGGCAATGAGACAGTCCTTCCCTCCTCGCCAGTGCAAGGTTCTAGAGCAGGACCCTCAGCAGGAGGACCCAGGTACTTCTCTCCTCTCCCGAACACCCAAAGACCCAACGTGCTTTGTCCTCTGCTCAATGGGCTCTGTGTAGCTTTAATCTGTAGTTTTCCTATTGGTGGGTTCACTTTGGCAACCACACCCTCAGAAACTGCTCTGTACCACAGGGAGAAGGCCCCTGCCCTCAAAGGAGTTCCAACTACATTGCACCCTGTTCTTGTTTAGGAATTTCTACCCATGATGCAAGTCTATTTATTCAAAGAGCTTTTCTTATGAGGTACTTTTCCTGATGTTTCAAGTAACGCATTTCACATTACCAAAATGCAGCCACACTGTGACTTGCTTAACCAGATTCTTGAACACATATTTCCTTAATCTCCCTTCTTAACTCCCACTCCACTGAAAATGTTCTCTGCCACCTTCTCCCAACTGTGCCATTGATTGTGTAACACTGAGAAAGTTACTTAACTTCTTTCTGCTTCAGTTTCTATAGCAATTGAAAAGGCACTAATAATTTTTGGTTCTTTCTCAGGTAGATCTATGGGTGTTAACAAGGCAGCATATCAAAAACGCAATGAATTCTACCAAGATCCCCAACAAAATCCCCCCAAAATATTTTCCTTCTCTGGATGGTTAACAAACAGTGCCTTCAATTCAATAATGCATTCTATTTTATTCCATACAGAAAATACACAGGAAGTAAAACTGGTAGTGAAACTTTAATAGAATGACAATCTTCTCAGCCACCAGAGGTGTCAACAATGATAAAGACTGGCATATGAATGAGGAGTTCTCTATGGGTGAAGCTATTCCAGGAAAGAGTAAATGACACATGTCAGCTAGGGGACAGCCAAGATTCAAATGTGGGGTAGAATGTGGAAGAAGGTGAAGCTGGACGGCTTTTGTGGGTCTAGGATTCTAAGATGACCACCCTTTGGCCACCAGTGATGTTCATCATAACCTAAGATGGGCAGCTCATTTACAGTGGAAGGCTGTTCTCCTGAACTGGTTGTTTTTATCATTATGATATCCACTTTATCAGTGAAAGCAAGAGTTATTCTTGGAATTGATTTTATTTGCCCTATGCTTAGAAGGATAAGGAAAAGGCTGGTGTTAATACTTAAATAAAGGGAGTAAGTTTTCTTTATGTTCAATTCCTTCCCAAGAGCAAGTGCTAGAGACTTTCTGTTCCATGACCATTGCTGTCCTTGTGAGGGCCAAGGAACTCACCCTCTGTGTCAGGGTTCTTCTGAGGCTCCAGGGACATTAATAAAGAGGTAACTACGAAAGCATCTCATACAGAGCTCAATGAATCTCAGGGCACTGGAGACCATCAATTGTGTTTCAGAATTTTTAATTTTCAAGATCCTTTCCTTTTCTCAACAAATTCTCTCACGAATCAAAAGACTTGGCTATTAAAAATATTATTCCTGCTATAAATATCCCCTTTGTGTCTCTGCAATAAATCTCTCTCTCCTTAGAGTAATGGGAATACCTACAACAGAGTAAGGAAAGGGTCATGTACAAGAAAGCACACAGATTAACCTTGCCAGATATCTTGCTACGTGTAATTACATTATATAAGACAATTCTTCTAATGGCAGAGGATTGTCATTCATGGAACAGTTTGGCATTTTGGGGGTGGTACAGACATATCTTTAAATAACTTTGTGAAAAGATTCAGCAAAGAGAAAAAGGAAACTGATGTGATATCCACCCGGTTAGAAAGAGTAGCTTCACTTAACAATGTAGGTCAGGTCGAAAACCCCCAGAAAGGCTGCAAGTGGCTGTCTTCCAAGTGTTAGAAATTATTGGTGCATTTTTAAAAGCATGAACTACATTTTGAAAATAAAAATGCTATTTCCATAATTAATAAGATGTTTATTCAGTTATATGCAGTCTTTCACCAGACCTTTAGTACTAGATTTTTTTCATCTTATTATCAGACTATAGAGTGAATAGTGGTAAGCTGATAAAATGCTCTGAGGGATTTAGCATTCTTTTATCTGTCCTTCCTTGGCCTTCAGTTTACTCAAAACTTTTGTTTCTCAATAGTTTAATTACATGTGAAAAGACTCCCAGTAACACACTTGTGTTATAGCATATTAGAATTAAATGAAGAGAAAAACTTTTCATTATGGGGTTTTATTGTTATTCATTTGTACATTCATTTGACAATACTGACTCAAGCTGCTGTGTGTTCTCTTAAGCTCCGAATATTTTATATCCCAGACCTCCATCCAAAAGCTACATAATTAAAAGAAAAGCTTGCTTTTTCTAAAACTATGTAGAGATAGCAGAATTTCAACAAGTTCTATTTTCATCCATTATGAAGCTACCTTATATAAAAGCTGCACTTTTCTTTGTGAATGAACCAATTCTTGCCATTCCAGTACTCAACCTGACGTATGCATTAACAAAAATCAAAATGAAATGAAAATTGTTGGTCAGATAAATCCATTACTTATGAAATTAACCATTATTAATGAAAACAAAACCCAACCTAACTAATGGTTTAAGAAATTATTCTCACTTGATTAAAAGACACACACACACACACCAGTTAAATTCATGAAAGAGTTTAGCTTAAAAAAATATAATGTATTTCAAACAACCATTGCAAACCGTATTCTGAGTAAGATTGTAAGAGGAACTAAGTTTTAAAGGAAGAACATCAGAGAGTTCCTTTGATACTGGAAATAGTCCATCCCTGTTCTGAAATAGTTTTGCCCTTATGACTCTGCTCCCAAGGTAGGCTTTTCTGGCATAAGTAAATTTAGCTTTATTTCTGGAACAAGTAGTCTTTCTTCATAAGTGTCACACTGAGCTGGGCTGATTTAGCTTTCTGTCTTCTTTATACCAGCCTTAGCAAGTTTCAAAATATATGGCCATTCAAAGCAAGTTGTATTGCAAGCTTTTCTCATTTGTTTTCACTTATCAAAAAGTTAGAACTATGTGACACTACAGTTCTTCAGGCAATACTAAGTCAAGGTCAGAATTCACTGGTTAACAGGAATGTTTCTTTAAAAAAAAAAGAAGTACAAATTCCCAACCAAGGAATAGGGCCAGAACTTGCAGACTGGGAAATTTTCACTAAAACTGAAAATGGATAAACCCCAAAGCTCTCTGAGCAAAGAATTAAGAGAATAAGGGCCATATAGACCCAAATTTTCCATATCACTGAGTTCCTTGAAAATTTTAAATATGGTACTTTTGCAAAGAGATTTCAATTTACACTGGCAACATTCACCCATAAAGAAAAGAGGTTAATATTAAGGTCACTACAAAGCAAATGCTTTTATTTCCATGAGCATTTTAAGTTTTCCTGACTGACATGATTGTTATAAATGGCTATGTCTAGGGTTTATGTCTGCCTTTGTATATCTGTGTGATGCCAAGTTCTTTTTCACAAAGGCTCTGGCTGATGTCGCTCATGACATTCTGTGGTGGAGATTTATTCCCTGACCTTATACTTGGGAAAGGACAGCCTGAAACTACTCAAGAAATTGTGGGACTTAGTAGATTATACTATGAGTTATTTCTCTTTCCCAGAGGAAGTATTTTCAACCAAAAGCAGAGGTCCAAAGAAGGGCCCTCCTGATTATCAGTATCCTCACAGAAGAGCCACGGTTCTACTGGTTTAGAATTCAATTTGAGGCTAAGATGGTGGTCAGGATACAGAGATAGTGTGATAGTGTTTTGGCAAGTTTTCATTCACTTTTGAAACCTTGTGAACATAAACAACACTGAATCTAAAAAGGCATCAGCACATAAAATTAACAACTGGTACCGAATTTCACAGTACACCTTGTTTGATTTTTTTAATATTACAAGCAAAGAAAATTGTAAAAATGTTCTTCCAAATTACATTCAAACTGAATTTTTAAGAACTATTTCATCTTTAAAAAGTTTTGACATTCGGATTACGTATTTGTTTATATACAACATGTGTTGGATTAAAGAACAGAACTCACACTTAGCACTGGCTAACTAAGGCTCCTAGGAATCATATTTATATTAATTATTTATAATGTTCTTCTCTGTAATGATTTTTTAACATCAACACAAAAGTTGTGCCATTTAACTTTTCTTGATGCTCTTTCTCCTTTGACATTTACCCGACGACCAGTTATGAAGCACCTGCTATTAGCCATGTACTGGCTAATACTCCAGGTACTAGAGTCGCAGGACTTTGGAAAGTAGGGGTCTTCAAACTCTCTGGCAAACATAATCAGTGCCTGGGGTTAAAACAGATAAACCATACATTCAACCCTAAATCAATGTGACTTCATGTCACTCACCTCCTCCGCCTTCACTTCCCACAAGTCTCTACATTTTCATGCAGCAAGGAGGATAATCACAAGGGAAAATCAAAAACCATTCTTTTGTAATATGTGTCCCAGCACTCCTCACACTGCTCCAGAAGTCCCCATCCACTGAGACCAAAGTGCAGTTCTATTCCCTAACACGCTGAAAACGCCCAAATCTGTCTCTGTCCCAGCTCCTCTCCTGGGCTACGGAGCTACACATCCAGTTGCTTATTGCTCCCTACAGGAAGCTCACTCTGCACAGGTACCTAAAACTGGACTGCCCAGTTGCCCCACACATCTGAGTCCTCTCCAGAAGAGCTCATCCTGGTGAGTGGCAACACCAGCCACACAGGGTGGCCAGAAATGTATCACTCTCCATACCTCTCTCTCTCTCTCTCACACACACACACACACAACATAGTCAATTACCATGTCATTACTTCTGATGAGAAGGATTTAATTGTAAATAGAGGAGATGTTATTCTGGATTCATCATTTAAGTGGTAGGAATCTAGAGTCAAAGCTGTTGGGATTGCCTTTTTCAATTCTATGATGCAAGCAAATGTAATATCCATGCCCAATGTCCACTCAGAAACACCCAACTGCAGGGAGGACATGGCTACTTAGAACTAAGGAAATACTGTATTTCTTCTCTTTTGTTCTCCAGGAGGATGCCCTGTTATAGCTTTGTCTTCTTGGCCTTCCATATGCATTAAACATAAAGATGAGTGGAGCTCCCCATTGTTTCAGAATATTTTGTTTTCCCATTTTTACTAGTAGAATGTAGGACTTACACAACTGGTCTATTGATGATAGACAAGGGTGAGGACCCAGATAATAGTGTTAGAGTCAAGATATTGAGTAAAGTCTGGCTATATGTGAAGAAATCTGTAACATTATATGCCGAGAGCTGACAGGAAGATGAGACATCCAAAAATGAATTTAGAACACAGATGTCCCCTCCTTGGTTTATGATACAGACCACCTACCAGATACAGGTTATTCTAATGATGGGAAGAGTATGTGAAATTGAGTAAGAGAAGCCACATACAAAGCAATGAAACCCAAATGATATTTTTAATATTAAAACAGGAGATGTGCTTAAGCCATGATCAAAATATAATCCATCTGAGCTAGCAAGAGATAAAACCTTTCTCCCATGACACAGCTGACATCATAGTTGAATAAAAATATGAACCAAACAAGGCTCTGTCTTATCTAACCTCCCCATCCTCACCCCCAGGATTCCAGAAGACCACATAGAAAGAGCCTAATGACATTAGCAAATTTTATTTCTCAAATCTGTATCAAACTTGCCCTGCTCCCCACACCCCCTCTGCTAGCTTGTGCTCTGGTTTAATGCTGGTCATCTGACAGTGTCACTTGTACTTCTGCTATAGTCTTGTAACTGGTCTCCCTGCCTCTGGTCTCTCCTCTTTTCAATCAATTCTGTACATTCTGCATTTGTCATCACAAATTATGAACACGTATTTTTCCTTACTTCTCTACTATCTCTACCTCTAATATTTGGTCTTCAATTCCATGAGGGCCTATCTGTAACTCAGCAATGTCACAAAGCTTGAGATAATGTATACTGAATGTATAAATGAACGTCAGTATCAACATGGCCTTTTTTGGATTCAAACCCGGTCCTTGGGCAAGGTTCTTGGACAAAGTTCTGTGGCTCAGTTTCATTATCTATAAAACAGAATTGCAATACTGTTTACCCCAAAAGTTATTAGGAGGATTCACAAAACAAAACTAATACAAGCAAACCAGTTAAAACAGAGTCTGCATGTGGAAGAACTCAATAATGCATAGCTATTATTATTTATTATAATCATAATTATGATGTTGCTGTTATCATTATTATCATTATTTAACTCCTGTTAAAAATAGGTCGCTCTTGCATCAAGTTCAAAATCCTTGGCAAAGTATATCAAATCCAATGTGATCAGTGCTATGAACTGAGTTCTATCCCCTCAAGAGGTAAATGAGGCCCTCAACCCCAATGTGGTTATATCTGGAGATAGGCCTTTTAGAAGGTAGTTAAGGTTAAACGAGGTCATAAAGATGAGGTCCTAGTCTGCGTAGTAAAGAGAAGGGCCATATGCACCCCAATGTTCATAGCTGCATTGTCCACAATAGCCAAATCATGGAAGGAGCCGAGATGCCCTTCAACAGATGACTGGATTAAGAAGCTGTGGTCCATATATACAATGGAATATTACTCAGCTATCAGAAAGAACGAATTCTCAACATTTGCTGCAACATGGACGGCACTGGAGGAGATAATGCTAAGTGAAATAAGTCAAGCAGAGAAAGACAATTATCATATGATTTCTCTCATCTATGGAACATAAGAACTAGGAGGATCGGTAGGGGAAGAAAGGGATAAAGAAAAGGGGGGTAATCAGAAGGGGGAATGAAACATGAGAGACTATGGACTATGAGAAACAAACTGAAGACTTCAGAGGGGAGGGGGTGGGGGAAGGGGATAGACTGGTGATGGGTAGTAAGGAGGGCACGTATTGCATGGTGCACTGGGTGTTATACGCAACTAATGAAGCATCAAACTTTACATCAGAATCAGGGGATGTACTGTATGGTGATTAACATAATATAATAAAATAAAATTAATTATAAAAAAAAAAAAAAAAAAGATGAGGTCCTAGTCTGATAGAACTGGGGCATTATAAAAAGAGTAAGAGACACGCCCCACTCCCCCTCTTGCTCTCTCACTCTTAATCTCTTTCTCCATAGGCACACACAGAGGAAAGCCCACACAAGGACATATCCACCAGCCTGAGCTAATACAATCAGGGTCATGATTGATTCAGTACACCCCACCCTCCTGCTTTAGGGAACAACCTATTTTCTCTTACCTCCATGCCTCAGTGAGAACATCCTTCTCCTTCTTCACTGGCTATCTAATTCATACTCATTCTTCAAGAGTACCTTCCTTACACCTTCAGGCATTCCCTTTTCCAGCCAGACTATCTGACTGCCTCCTAAAGGCTCCTCCTCTGTGTCGCTTGTGTGCCTGTGTACAGTTCATCAGAGCACTGATGGCCACCGGCACCACTCGATATACTGTAGATGTTCCTCAAATAGATATTTAATAAGTGTGTCACTCAGATGTCATCTAGGGTATTTTTGATCTTTTGCTGATAAGCTGACATCACAGCAATGGAAAAAACTCAAATAGAATATTAGATGCACCTATTATTGAGGCCATCTGGTCATTTTCTAAAGTTGCTTGGCTACTGCTTCCTTTTCATCTGTCTCCCTCTTTTTTACTTGCCCATCCTCACCCCTAATAGCTGCAGCATCACTGCCACAAAATGTCTGTTCTTGCTAACTCAAACCATCTTAGCTATGTTTTTTTTTATGACTTCTAATCTATGCCTTTAGACTCACATTCCATTCAAATGAAATTTCCCCAAAAACTGTTCCCTCAATATGAATTCTTATACATTTTCCCTCACTGTAAATGAATGATGTAGGCTGGCAACCAAATGCAACTTAGCAGTGCCAGCTAAAGTGACTGTCTCCAGTGAAGGAAAAGCCCAGGGAATCGATTCCCACTGGATGTCAAGGAAACAGGACAGAAACCTTCAGGACTCTGGCAACTGTTATAATAGTATGGGAGAAAGAGAGAGAGAAGAAAGCCAGCATGCAGAGCAAGAGGGGTGCAAGAGGATCCAACTTCATTGCTAGGACAGCTACAAAGGTACAATGAGACAAACCATCTTCCTCTTTCTCAACCAACTTTTCCACTTGAGCCTAAACATGAAACACATTGGAAAATGTTATCAACACAACTGTAAAGTTTTATTTTATAGATACAGCTGAAGTATATCTCTAAATCAGATGACATAGAGAGAAAAACTAACAAGTAATTTTCGGGGGCCAGAAAGACATATTTAAAATGTTTACATTACAAACTCTATTTATCCTCACAATTAAATCAAGAACAGACTTAATATCCATCTTCTCTTTTCAGTTCTGTCTTCTGCGAGATCCTTTTAAACACCCCTTGGTTTCTTCATTCTCTTCATGATCTCATTCACAATATAAGAATAATAATGACTTAGCGCTGTTGTAAGAACCATGAAATGTTTTCCAACATTTTAATATTATATTCAACGGTAACCCAATGCAGCATCTACTGTTCTAATTGGAACCAAGTTTTCAAATATGGATACACATATCATTGTGCAACCCATCTTATTTTTCCCATCCTTGGTTTTCCTAATAAAAGGAGGATAATATTATCTTTTCTTCAATTTTAAAATAAACAGTTCCCCCCCTCCCCAGGCAATCTTTTTGAACATGTGAGTCAATACATTCTTACAGAAGGATAACAGCTATGACTCAGGGCCATGGAAGAAGCTTCCCATAATAAATTACAATGATTAGTGCTACTAGACAAAGTGCTTCAGCTCCTTTAGCAAATTCTTCCCAGCTCCTTTCATTAATCAGACTGCTTACCTGGTTTTATCATTAGTGCCAGGCCTTTCAACTTGGTGCCTGAACCAATTAATACATAATTTAAATCAGAAGCATGTTTAAAATCCTATCAGAGTACCCTGTAGTGACTGGAGTAAATCAGCCTGCATTAATTCTATAAGTTTGTTTGTAAAAGTAATTAATTATTGCTGACAATAATAAGTTTCTGAAGCTAAAGCTACCTTTTCTCCTATTCAATATTCCTTTCTGCATGCAACTGATAATATTATCTGCAAAGTTTAATGACAGGTATCCATGGGATGAAAAATATCATACTAAATCCACATCCACACTGCTTGGAAGATTTTTCTTGAGGTTTTCAATCGATCACGCCAACCTCTTAATAATAGTGGTAACAGAGGACAAAACTTGCAAAGATTCCAAAACTTACAAAATAATGAGTTAAACTAGGTGGAACTATTAGTACCTCCCTATTCACTGATTTCATGAATGGAGAGATGAATGACAATGACAAAGACCCCCTCTCATCATTTTTCCCACACCTGCAGGTAGTGTGCAGAAGACTATACAGACTCCAATGACAAGTTACTTGCCAGAAATGAAAGTGAAAGCAAAGGGGTTTGTTTAAAATGTATCAGGCACTGTCAAGTGCTGATAATAGAATCTTTGATATCCTTATTCTGGTTCTCATTGTAACCAAATTTCCACTAAGAGCTATTTAGAACCTTACAGCCATATTAATACGGTTGCCTCAGACTGGGTATTAGACTTCAGTGTATATGATAATTTTCTCTTAGAATAAAATTTTCATTTGATTCCTCCTGTTCAGAGAAAATTATTTTAGGCATTATTTGTTGTTATCCAAGAGCCATACCCACCTAATCTCCAGTGCACACATACATACATACACACACACACACACACACACACAAATTCTTCTTTGTCAAGAACCCTGATTTTTTTCACTTTTTGGTAGTCATGTGCGTTAGGAGAGCCTAGACCCATTTCCAGCCTGGGCGGGGGGGGGGGAGATAAAGCTTAATTAATATAAAGCAGTCATGATCATTCCTTTCTCCCTGCTAGTGACCAACTTTCAATGGTCAGTTTTAAGTCCATTAAAAGTCTAGCAAAAGTGACATGAAGGGGATATGCTGGGGCACTTCTGGGAATTTTTTTTTCATTAAAAACAAGTTGTTGCTAATGAATCATCAAACTTTACATCAAAAATAAATAAATAAAAATAAATTTTTAAAAAACCATTAAAAAAATAAAATCTACTTTATCCAATAAAAAAAAACCAAGATGTATCAGAGAAAACAATTCTTTCTGCCTTTGGAGTTTATAGTGACTCTAGGAGCTCTTGTTGCCATCTTGAAACAATGAGGGTCATCTGAGGAAAAGTGCCAACACACTGAGGATGACAGCAGAAGGATGGAAAAATCTGGATTGTTGATGACATTATTGAGCCATTTAGTTGTCCAACATTAGAATCACTTTACCTCAAAGTTTCCACTTATGGAAGATAATAAATATCTTTATTCTTTAAGCCATTTTCTTATAACAAATATGTTATCTGCAGTTGAAAGCATCTCATCTGATACAACCACCAAGGTTCTTTGCACAGTATCTCCCAAAAATACTGTATTTCCAGATTAAAAGGACCCATATAAATGAAAACTAAATAAATAAATAAGCCAAAGTACAAATTGAATTGAACAACTGTAATGATTTCACACCCTTACATTTTCACTAAGTTTAATAATTTTAATTGTCCATGTAATTTTATGTCAAGACACTAGAATCCTCTCCTGTGTTTACATTGTGACTACCAGCATTCATTCACAGTACACAGTACAATCTGGAAATTAAGACCTCATGATCTAGAGTCGTGTACACAGGGATTTGGTCTTAGCTCTGCCCCTCCCTAACAACATAACCTCCCTAATCCTCAGTTCCGTCATCAGTAGAGTAGGAATAATGAAAGTACTTATTTCTCTGCATTAATGTTGGCATGATGAGCTAATTCACGTACCTGCCTCAGCACTTAGCATATAATAATGATTTAACAAAAGTTGTCTACAAAAAAAAAAGTAATAAGTATGCAAACACCAATATTAAAAAGAAATAAGAGTTTAGGTCTTTAGCATATTAAAAATATCAACCTACAAGCACAGCTATATAATTTTATACTGCTAATTCTGTTCTGAAGTAAGAAAAGTCAAAGAAATTCCAGGAGGCCTTGTGAAAGAAATCTAAGTCTTAGTTTTCCTTTCAAAAGAACAAGATCAGACTTAGTTAAATGAGGGTTATTCAGATAACAGTATGCTAGATTTATTTGCAGGTAATATGATCTATCACACACAAAAAATTATTATATCTAAAATCTGTTGTGTAAAATAATTCAATACATGGGAAAAAAGGCAAACTCTGAAGCTCTATTTAAATATATGCATTATCAAAGAGTTAAGATAGCAGAGAGGTGGGGGACACTGGGCTTTTCTTCTCCCTTGAACTCAGCTATACTGAGGTCAGATCACTTGGAACGAGTGATAGGGTAGGACTGACTGAGTCAGCGCAGCCGCTGCGTGCACCAACTCTACTGATCATATAGTGCTTCAAAGTCCCCTTCAGTTCTGGTGGAAATAGGACCAGGCTTATTTTCTTTTTCTTATTCTTTTTTTTTTCTTTTGGAATCAGGTTTATATTTTTTTGTTTGTTAGTTTGCTTTTGCATTTCCTTTTCTCTTTTTGGGGGAGGAATCAGGCTGCTTTTTTTCTTTTCTTTTTCATTGTTTTTCCTTTCTTTTTCATTGGAATCAGGCTTATAGTTTTTTTTGACTGTTTGGGATTTTTCATTCTCTTTCCTTTTCCTCTTTCTTTCTTTCTTTTTTTTTTAAGCAGGTTTTCCCTTCTGCCTCCCCCCAACTTTTCCTTTCTTCCTTTTTTCCAAGCTCCTTTCAACAAACAAATCATAGCACACCTAGATAAAGGTCTAAGCACTCCCCAGTGCAAGCAAGGAGGAAATCTGAAGAGGACTGACCAGTGGGAAAGATCAGCCAAAATGCAACAGCAGAGTACACAAAGCATATGCCAGAAACACTTCACAAAGTGCCAGGCCCTGGACAGTGTATGACCTCTTCTTAATATAACATTACTCTGAGCTGCAGGAAACATGACAAGCTATCATAAAATGCAAAAGATAGAAACTTAGCCAAAATGACAAGATGAAGGAATTCTCCCCTAAAAAAAGGTCAGGAAAATACCACAGCCAGGGACTTGCTCAAAACAGATATAAGAAATATATCTGAACAACAATTTAGAACAACAGTCATAAGAATACTAGCTGGATTTGAAAAAAAGCATAGAAGAGAAACCCTATTACAGAGATAAAAAACCTTAAAACTAGTCACGCTGAAATAAAAAATGCTATAACTGAGATGCAAAACAGACTGGATATAATTACAATGAGGGTTGAAGAAGCAGAAGACAGCATAGGTGATATAGAAAATAAAATTATGGGAATTAATGAAGCTGAAAAGAAGAGGGAAAGAAAACTATTAGATCATGAAGGCAGACTTAAGGAATTCAGAGATTCCATAAAGCACAATATTATCCGTATCATAGGAGTCCCAAAAGACGAAGAGAGGGAGAGAGGGGCAGAAGGTTTATTTGAACAAATTATAGCTGAGAACTTCCCTAATCTGGAGAAGGCAACAGGCATTCAAGTGCAAGAGGCACAGAGAACTCCCCTCAAAATCAACAAAAAAGGTCAACACAATAACATATCATAGTGAAAACTGCTAAATATAAAGATAAAGAGAGAATTCTGAAAGCAGCTAGGGAAAAAAGGTCCTTAACCTACAAGGGTAGTCACATAAGGCTGGCAGCAGACCTGTCCACAGAGACCTGACAAGCCAGAAAGAAGTGGCATGATATATTCAACAAGCCAAATCAGAAAAATATGCAGCCAAGAATACTTTATTCAGCAAGGCTGTCATTCAGAATAGAAGAAGAGATAAAAAGTCTCTAAGACAGACAAAAACTAAAGGAGTTCATGAGCACTAAACCAGATCTGCAATAAATATTAAAGGTGACCTTTCAAGTGGGAAAGAGAGACTAAAAGTAACAGACTAGAAAGGAACAGAGACAATCTACAGGAATAGTGACTTTACAGGTAATACAATGACGCTAAATTCACATCTTTCAATAATTACTCTGAATGTAAATGGACTCAATGCTTCAAGCAAAAGACATAGGTATCAGAATGGATTTTAAAAAAAGGCCCATTGATATGCTGCTTACAAGAGACTCATTTTAGACTCAAAAAACACCTCCAGATTGAAAGTGAAGGGGCAAAGAACGATTTATCATGCTAATGGACATCAAAAGAAAGCTGGAGTAGCCATCCTTATATCATATAAACTAGATTTTAAACGCAAGTAATGAATCATGGAACTTTACATCAAAAACTAGGGATGTACTGTATGGTGACTAACAAAATATAATAAAAAATATTATTAAAAAAATTAAAAAATAAACCAAAGACTATAATAAGAGATGAAGAAGGACACTATATCATAATAAAGGGGTCTATCCAACAAGATATAACAATTATAAATATTTATGCCCCTAACTTGGGAGCAGCCAAATATATAAATCAATTAATAACAAAAGTAAAGAAACTCAGTGATAATAATACAATAAGAGTAGGGGACTTTAACAACCCACTCACAGCAATGGACAAATCATCCAAGCAGAAGACCAACAAAGAAACAAGGGCTTTAAATGACTCACTGGACCAGATGGACTTAACAGATATATTCAGAGCATTTCATCCTAAAGCAGCAGAATACATATTCTTTTCAAGTGCACATGGAACATTCTCCAGAATAGATCACATACTGGGTCACAAATCAGGCCTCAACTGGTACAAAAACACTGAGATCATACCATGCATACTTTCAGACCACAATACTATGAAACTTGAGTCAATCACAAAAAAAAAAATTGGAAGAACCACAAATACATGGAGGTTAAAGAACATTCTACTAAAGAATGTACGGGTTGGGTGCCTGGGTGGCTCAGTCTGTTAAGCGTCTGCCTTTGGCTCAGGTCATGATCCCAGTGTCCTGGGATTAAGCCTCACATCAGGATCCCTGTTCAGTGGGGAGTCTGCTTCCCCCTCTTCCCCTGCCTGCCACTCTCCCTGCTTCTGTACTTGCTCTCGCTCTCTCTGTCAAACAAATAAATAAAATCTTGAAAAAAAAAGAAAGAAAAGAAAAGAATGAGTGGGTCAACCAGGAAATTAAAGAAGAAATAAAAAGGTACACGGAAGCAAATGAAAATGAAAACACAGCAGTCCAAAACCTTTGGGATGCAATAAAGGCAGTCCTAAAAGGGATGTATATAGCAATACAGGCCTTCCTCAAGAAGCAAGAAAATCTCAAATACACAACCTAACATTACACCTAAAGGAGCTGGAAAAAGAATAGCAAATAAAGCCTAAATCCATCAGGAGAAAGGATATAATAAAGAGCAGAGCAGAAATCAATGAGATAGCCTCCAAAAGAACAGTAGAAGAGATCAACAAAACTAGGAGCTGGTTCTTTTAAAGAATTAAGAAGATTGATAAACCCCTTGCCAGACTTATCAAAAAGAAAAGAGAAAGGACCCAAGTAAATAAATTCATGAATAAAAGAGGAGAGATCACAATCAACACTGCAGAAACGTATACAATTATAAGAATATTATGAGCAATTGTATGCCAACAAATTAGGCAATCTGGAAGAAATGGATGCATTCCTAGAAACATATAAACTACCAAAACTGAAACAGGAAGAAATAGAAAATCTGAAAAGACCCATAACCAGCAAAGAAATTAAATTAGTAATCAAAAATCTCCCACATTTCATCAAAAACTGGGGATGTACTGCATGGTGACTAATATAACAAAGTAAAATTATTAAAAAAAAAATCTCCCAACATGAGTCCAGGGCTGGATGGCTTCCCACAAGAATTCTACCAAACATTTAAAAAAGAATACCTATTCTTCTGAAACTGTTCCAAAATGTAGAAATGGAAGGAAAACTTCCAAACTCATTCTATGAGGCCAGCATTACCTTGATCCCAAAACCAGACAAAGACTCCATTAAAAAGAATTACAGACCAATAACCCTAATGAACATGGATGCAAAAATTCTCACCAAAATATGAGTCAATAAGATCCAAGAGTACATTAAAAGGATTATTCACCACAACCAAGTAGAATTTATTCCTGTGCTGCAAGGATGGTTCAACATTTGCAAATAGATCGATCAATGTGATACACCACATTAATACAGGTAAGGAAAAGAACCATAAGATCCACTCAATAGATGCAGAAAAAGCCTTTCACAAAATACAGCTCCCTTTCTTGATAAAAACCTTCTACAAAGTAGGGAGAGAGGGAACATACCTCCACATCATAAAGGCCATATATTAGAGCTATATCATCCTCAAAAACTGAGAGTTTTCCCCCAAACATCAGGAACACAACAGGAATGTTCACTCTCACCACTGTTGTTCAACATAGTACTGGAAGTCCTAGCCTCAACAATCAGACAACAAAAAGAAATAAAAGGCATCAAGATAGGCAAAGAAGAAGTCAAACTTTTACTCTTCACAGATGACATGATACTCTATGTAGAAAAAAGACTCCACCAAAAAAATTCTAGAACTAATACAGGAATTCAGCAAAGTTGCAGGATATAAAATCAACACACAAAAATCTGTTGCATTTCTATATACCAATAATGAAGCAACAGAAAGAGAAATCAAGGAATCAATCCCATTTACAATTGCACCAAAAACCATAAGACACCTAGGAATAAACCTACCAAAGAGGTAAAAGATCTGTACTCTGAAAACCATAGAATGCTTATGAAAGAAACTAAGGAAAACAAAAAGAAAGGGAAAAACATTCCATTCTCATGAATTGGAAGAACAAATATTGTTAAAATGCCAATGCTACCCAAAGCAATCAACACATTCAATGCAATCCCCATCAAAATAACACCAGCATTTTTCATAGAGATGGAACAAATAATCCTAAAATTTGTATGGAAACAAAAAGACCCCAAATAGCCAAAGGAATGTTGACAAAGAAAACCAAAGCTGGAAGCATCACTATTACAGACTTCAAGCTGTATTACAAAACTGTAATCATCAAGACACTATGGTCAGATACATAGATTAATGGAACAGAACAGAGAACCCAGAAATGAACCCTCAACTATATAGTCAACTACTCTTCAACAAAGCAGGAAAGAATAACCAATGAAAAAAATCTCTTCAACAAATGGTGCTAGGAAACTGGACAGCCACATGCAGAAGAATGAAACTGGACCACTTTGTTATGCCACACAAAAAAATAAATTCAAAATGGATGAAAGACCTAAATGTGAGACAGGAAATGTGAATGTGAAAAATCAAAATCCTGGAAGAGAACACAGGCAGCAACCCCTTTGACCTTGGCTGTAGCAACCTCTTACTAGACACATCTCCAGAGGCTAGGGAAACAAAAGCAAAAATGGACTATTGGGACCTCATCAAGATAAAAAGCTTCTGCACAGCAAAGGAAATGATCAACAAGACTAACAAGCAACCTATGGAATAGGAGAAGATATTTGCAAATGACATATCAGATAAAGGGCTAGTATCCACAAATCTATAAAGAACTTATCAAATTCCATACCCAAAAAACAAAAAATCCAATCAAGAAATGGGACATCTCTCCAAAGAAGACATATGAATGGCTAATAGACACAGGAAAAAATGCTCAACATCACTCATCATCAGGGAAATACAAATCAAAACCACAATGAGATACCACCCCACACATGTCAGAATGGCTAAAATTAACAATTTAGGGAACAACAGATGCTGGCGAGAAAGGGTAATCCTCTTACACTGTTGGTCAGAACACAAACTGGTGCACCCACCCTAGAAAACAGTATAGTGGTTCCACAAAAAGTTAAAAATAGAACTACCAAATGACCCAGCAATTGCACTACTAGGTATTTATTTAAAGGATGCAAAAATAGTGATTTGAAAGAGCACATGCCCCTGAATGTTTATAGCAGCAATGCCCACAATAGCCAAAATATGGAAAGAGCCCAGATGTCCATCAACAGATGAGTGGATAAAGATGTGGTGCAAACATATAATGGGCTATTTCTCTGCCATCAAGGAATGAAATCTTGCCATTTGCAATGACATGGATGTAACTAGAGGGTATTACGCTACGCAAAATAAGTTAGTCAGAGAAAGACAACCACATGATTTCACTCATATGTGGAATTTAAGAGTCAAAACTAATGAATATAGGGGAAGGGGAGGAAAAATAAAATAAGATAAAAACAGAGAGGGAGACAAGCCACAAGAGACTCTTAAATCTAGGAAATAAACTGAGAGTTGCTGGAGGGAAGTGGGGGAAGGATTGGGCATTAAGGAGGCACTTGATGTAATGAGCGCTGGGTGTTATATGCAAGTGATGAATCACTAAATTCTAACCCTGAAACTAAAAATACACTATATGTTAACTAACTTGAATTTAAAATCTAAAAAAATTAAATATATATAATATATAAAATTTAAAAATATATATGTTTAAAATCTAAACAATTAAATATATCAATATATATTTAAATATGAAATATAAATTAATTAATAATTTATATATATATATATTAGTAAAACTCAAAGCTTTCTTTTTAACTTTAGTGATAACCCTGGGCTGCATATTAGAAACAAAGGCAAAAATTATGATAATGTAAAAACCAAAGTTGGAAAAAAAAAGAAATACATTCCTAATAATCAAGGCAATATGCTCACCAAAATGTATTAAAATGTAGAATCAGGGAAAAAATAGTCTTTTCAATTGTTAAAAACTCTGTACAATGATTATTAGGTTGCTGATAGTATATGTGTATGTGTCAGCTAATAACTAAGCAGAGAAAAGCAATTAACAAGTTTTTTAATTGGAATTTAATTTAGAGTTATATTGTTAAGACTAATTAGGTACTTATTTTTTTAAATGGTTTGCTCCAGCAATACCTTAAATCATTCAACAAATATTTATTGAACACCTATCAGATGCCAGGTAATGGACTAGGCATCCAGGCACTATGGATTGATGAAACATGACCCAACCGACCTCAAGTACGTCAGTCCACTTAGGAGGACATCTGATATGTGCTATCACATGGACATGGTCACAGTGCTATAGAAGATATTTACGGCAATGAAATTTGAAGGTTTACGTTTATTTCAATTTCACCAATAATGATACCTGCAATTAAGGCCAAAATAATTGCTCTAAGTAATGATTATATCAACAAACAGAAATGAGCATTAATGGATGAACTAAGGAATTAGTTCCTGAAGCATCGACTAGCATCTGAGGTCTGTGTAGAGGTCTCTTTCACCAAAGCCCTGAGGCCAGTTCCACACATCTATTTAATTCTCCCTGCGCCTGGTTTGGTGCCTGCCTTGCAAGAGGTATTCAATATCCCTTGAATGAATTCAGCATGATATTCTAAAAAGCTCCTCTGTTTCTTTACCTAGGCAATAAACAATGGCTCTGCCTTCTTGGTACCCGGCTAATGAACAACCCTGTTATGTAAATTCAATGACACTGAATTTCCTCATTTTTAAAACAAGATGACTCCATCAACCCCCGAGCGTGGTTGTAAAGATAAAACAAGATGGCACATATGAATTTTACTGACAAATAGCAGACATTCAATAAATGTTATTGCCTTTTTCTTTCCTGTACTCCTCTCCCCTGTTCTATAGAAGCAAACATGACAAAGTTTTCTTCAGTTAATATATACAAAAGACAATTAACAATAACTAAGTACTTTTGAGCCAGCTTTGGTTATTTTTAATATTTTCACTTCAAACATAGTACATGTAGATAGAATTATTTTACATCTTGCATTTACTTTATTAAATTATGGATTACAAATTACTTTAGAAATAAGGCAAAACTATCTTGTTGAAGGCAATTACTGTATGTGCAAATAGGACTAAAATTCTGCAAAGAAAATAAATATATTTTATTGGGCTTAAGCTGATTTTCCCATGGTTGTAAATCTAAGGATAAATATTAATTAGAGAAACTCTTCTTAAGGAACTGACAGGTCTGAATTTCGACTTTGAAACCACTATACTCCAGCCATAGAAAACAGATTCAGGCTGAGGGCCTGAGAGAAATGAGTGTGCACCCACACCTGGCAAGTTTCACCCTTTGGGGTCTATTTCAGTTGGCAGTGTTTGGACTCAGTGTTGGTATCAATACCTGCTCGGTGAAGCTAACTCCAAACTTCCAGGGGGCGGCAGGCATGATCGTATCTATGCCTTCATAAGAGGGGGAATAAAACACACACACACACTGGTGGAGCACTCTTGGCCAGTACTAGGCTTAGAGGTCTACAAACATTTTCTCACATAATCCTCACATAAATTTATAAAGTAAACACTATCACCCCACTTATGAGACTTTGAGGCTAAGTAACCTTCTCAAGGCTACAAACCTGAGTCTGTCTGATGGCAAAGGCTGTATTTCTAACAAATTCTCCATTTCCCCCTTGTTTACCTTGGAGGATTTTCTAGAACACTACCACTGTATTTCCTGTCAGTAAACTGCTTATTACCCACATGCCTGGAGCAATGGAGCTTGCACCTGAATGTAAACTGCCTACATCGCTACCCACACTGCCGAAGTCCATTGACACTTTCTGTGGCAAGACACTGTAGACAGAGGAAACAGTGCAGTGATTCATGTTACAGCAAATTCCTTATCATCAGAAACTGTGCTGAGTAGCAGCTCTAGAATTTGGATTGGACTGTGAGTCTTCCTTCTTCCTTGTCTTGTCATGGCACATGTGTTCTATAACATAACTGCTTGCTTGGATGTCTGCTGTGGACAGGGATTTGGGTTCACTGTGTTTCACCAGTGTTACTACCATTCGGTTGAGATCAGCATGGAGAGTGAAACCTACTTACCAACCCCACACCTGAGCATTTCCCGGGGGCATCTTCTGGGCATCCTCTGGCCTTTGTCCAAAAAGCAGATGGTGAGTGAAGACAAGAGAATTAATAGACACCAGCATCCTGGAGAGTCCCGTAGTAATGCCCCCAGGGGTGCTTGGCAGGTTGCCCCAAGGAAAGGGTTAAAAATTAAAAATGCTCCCTCTGGCTGACACTGAAAGTCACAGGGCAACAGCACTCAAGGAAATACTTAACCGGGTAGCTTCCAGGTCCTATATTCACCTTTCCTGAAGTCTTAGGGATAAAAGCAGCAAATCAGCTAGGGATGGATTTTTTTTTTTTTTCCTTAACCAAAGCTGACAACATTTTCTCAACTGACCGACCAATTGCCTGGTCCTTATACATTAGCCCTCTGTGAGTGTGAGCGTGTGTGTGAGTGTGTGTGTGTGGCCAGTATGTGACCCACACTGTCTCAACAGTTGTATTCCCTAGCACCCTGATGCATACACTGATCCACTTTACTGTTGCTCCCCCCAAAGATCCTGGGACCACTCAGTCCATCTCAGTTCAACAAACATCATTTGTTTGTCTTCCTTTGGCCAGTAACACTGCTGGGAACTGAGAAATCCCGGATAATAATGTGTGCTTTCTTCTGTTTAGGATGCTCCCACCTAGAGGATGAACAGCTCGTTTTAATATGATGTGCTAACTGGTGCGAGACAAGGCTGGGAGAAAGCGGCCCGTAGGACACAAAGTCTTAGCAGAGTTCTGAAGAACAGGTGAGAGTGAGTCACTCGAAGAAGAAGAACAGAATTCCAGAAAGAGGGAACAGCATAAGCAAAGCACAGTCATGAAAGAGCATGAAAGGTGCAGAAAAACAAGACTTTCATATCAACAAGATGCAAGATAGGGAGTGGTGAGTCATGGGCCTGGAGAGGATGCAGGAGCAGGAGAGGTGGGCTCTGTCAGCCTGAGGAGATCGGGCTCCACTTCATCTTGAAGATGAAGGCCAGCCATTGGAACACATTTAAGCAAGAGAGGGCAAGATCATATTTGCATTTTCAATAGACGACTCAGGCAGACAGGAGACCATTAGGAGGATATTATAGCAATCCCAGAGACAGATGATCAGCAGAAATTGGACAAACCACAGAATCACAAAACATTTAGGAGGACCTCAGGGGATCTAGCAACTGATTGGAGGAGTGAGCAAGATGACAGTATCCAAATATGCCACAGTGGCGTCACTGACTGAACAGACCACTGACAGGGGGATGGCAGTTTGGGGAGTGGAGCAGGCTTGGCTGAGGGCAGGGGAGCCCGTGAACATGCTAATTTATGCGATATGTAAGCAAAAACATCAGTCAGCAGGTTTCTATACAAGGCTGCAACTCAGGACAGAAGAAATGCTTTTGAGAATAGCCAGCACATAGACCAGAGGTTGCAAACTGACAGACCTGGGTCAAGTCTGGCCTAAAGACATGTTTTGTTTGTCCTCCTAAACGCTGTCATGAGATGTTCAAATTTTTTATTCTATTTTTATACTGCCATTAGGTAAAACGCATGTAAAATATCATAAATCCAAATTTATGACTCCTCTTGAAAAATTGGGAGATCTGGCCACATTAAGCCCACATTCCTTTGTGGCACCAATTACAGTCCTGAACAGTTCCTTTCTACCTCAGCTGGGTCCTGACTGTTGTCTGCCCTCTGCTAAGATCAGGATCAATGGTTATTTATAATGTGCTTGTACCACTGTGTTTTTTTTAGAACAGAATTAAGAGAAAAGTAAAAAAAAAATTTTTAAAGATTTTATTTATTTATTTGACAGAGAGAGAGACAGACAGCGAGAGAGGGAACACAAGCAGGGGGAGTGGGAGAGGAAGAAGCAGGCTCCTAGAGCAGAAGCCTGATGTGGGGCTCGATCCCAGAGCCGAAGGCAGACACTTAACGACTGCGCCACCCAGGCGCCCTGAGAAAAGTAAAATATTTATTGCATTGCATTGCATTGCCATTACTGTAAAATGTTAGAATTAATATATTTACATTATCTTCTTGGTTCTTGATGTATATGCACTTGGAATTCCTGTTTTAGACTTTTTCTTAAGAAAATAGATGTTCAGGGGCACCTGGGTGGCTCAGTCAGTTAAGCATCCAACTCTTGGTTTCAGTTCAGGCCATGATCTCAGGGTCATGAGAGTGAGATCAAGCCCTGCACCAGGCTCGGCGCTCAGCGCAAAGTCTACTTGGGATTCTCTCTCTCCCTCTTCCCCTCGCTCTGCTCATTCTCTCTCTCTCTCTAAAATGAATGAATCTTAAAAAAAGAAAACAGATGTTTAGAAATGCATTCCATTTTTTTAAATGAACTAACACTTCCTGTTATCTCTGAATGTCAGTATCTATAAATTACTAGATGCTATTCTCACAGAGTTAGTGAATGCTTATGGATGGACAGGTAAAAGAGATTTCTTGAAAGTGTGTGCAGGTAGAACTTAATAAAACCTATCACAAATATATATATTCATATATTTATGAATATTGCTTCAAACTATATGGGGGTTAATATAAATATACAGATCAGATATTTTGGTCAAATAATATGAATTTAAATAATAAAACTTCATCCTACAGAATATAATAGATGAAGAAAACACAACATGAGCTAGTGATAGATAACAATTGCAAAATATTTAGATTTTGGACTATCTGATGTATCCAGTGTTTCCTGTCTGTTTCACCTTGGAAAAATGGAAGCATGAATGTAACTTGATGAGACTAAATTTTATATTTAACTGGGGTAATAATCTTACAACTTGAGCCCAACTGTGCACTATTAGAACCTCATTACTTCTTGAGACAATAAAAAAAAATCTGGAAACATTTTAAAACCCCTTTTCATTCAACAGACCAATATACATTTTCACTTTCATTACTTTTCTCTTTACTTCGTTACCAGAGAAGTATAACTAACATGTGAAGGGATCGAAAGATGATCCATAGGAATGGAAGGGAAGAGGCCTCAGTGGGAGGTGGGGGGAGGTGTGGGTAGGGGGAGTTAGACATTCTGCTATTCCATGCCCTGGCTGTCTAAAATTCCAGTTTCTAAATCTGGTAGGGGAGAAATGGTTCAAATACCTTTCAAGGAACAAGCAGGCTGTTCCTAGTATAGTCAAATTTTAATCAAGCTTTTTTTCTTCAATGGAGTCACCCTGGCATTTTTTGACCTCACTTTGTCTCTTCATATTAATACAGTGTAGCAATTTATAACACCTTTCCATAGTTGTCGGCATAGAAAGAAATATATTTGCAAAGCTTTTTTAAGATAAGTTTCTGGTGTTTAAGTTACACATTTAATTTTTTTTCTCAAAAAGAAAGAAAATCAAATGATAACCTTGTTACTTGCCATGTTTGGGATGGAAGTACTGAAAGAAAATAGATTCTAATTTAGAAATAAAATGAATCTATACACACATAATCTGTATAAGAAGTTTCATTTCCTGAATCTCCTCCAAGAAACTCCTAAAATATTGCCAGGTGATCATTTCTAGCATTCCTAATCATGTCAGAGATGATGGACAAGCTCTCTTGTACATTTTTGAGTCATCCAATCAATAGAAATATTATCGCACTTGCATCCAACAGCAAGAGGACAGATCATATAGAGAGGTCCGCAAATAAAGAATTTAGCCAGAAAATTCATTCAACTCAAATGCTCATGCTTTTATTCCTCCTTTCAAGTAAGGTTCACAAGATTCAATTCCCCTTCTTGCTCTCTGCTTCCCAAAACTTCTTTTAAAAAAAAAAGATTTATTTGTTTAGAGAGAGAGGGAGAGAGCACAGGGGGTAAATGGGGGCAGAGGGAGAGAGAGAATCCCAAGCAGACTCCCTGTCAAGCACAGAGCCCAAGGTGAGGCTCGATCTGATGACTCTGAGATCATGAGCTGAGCTTAACAGACTGAGCCACCCAGGCGCCCCTGCTCCCCAAAACTTCCAATTGTTTTGGACTGGTTCATTTCTGTTTTCTAAGAAAACACTGCCCCATCCCCACAGCTGTTCATATTAATAGGTGAGTCTCCTCTCCTCCTGAGACAAATGACTCACCAATGAATAGGCAAGGTCCTGGTTCCTATGGTTTAGGGGAATGGGCCCTAACCTCTTATATAGTCATTGTACTTCTTTGGTATCTCCTACAAAATGTTTTACTGTCCTGTCTAAAGTCACTTTCTGTCCTCCCTAGAAGAACCTCTGTGTTCCTCTGCCTTACAACATCCATCTATACAGTCTATCCAGTACATCTCTCTTTCATAATTTGTTGCATATAGATATGAAGGGCGATCATTTCATGTGATAATAAATAAATATTAACATTTGTTAATAAACAGAGATGTCAAAACATGTGTGACAACCCAGGGACCTCCTTCACTCTCAATTTAAACTAAAAAAGTAAATTCAAATCCTTTCTCAAATAATGCTAAAATCAAAGACAGCTTGAATGCCCTGCTGAGGTCTCAGAACACTGACTTCAACGGACATTATTAACTTCAGTTAGACTAACCCATGACTTTCTGTAGAAGAAATCACTAATCCCAAATCTCTATTAGATCCATCAGCTTCATTCCTGCTTCAGTTTCTTGGGGGGGAAAAAAAAGGCAAACAGCAACAACCACAAACACTTGTAATGGTATTTGACAGAGATGGTAGAAGTCATGCATGGCACTGCAGATGGCCTAATGACAATGAGAAGAAACAGCCATGCATTAGTGACTCAGTCAGCTTGTCCAAGGGCTGAAGAGTCCCATCACAGTAACAGAAGTGGATGTTGTGATTCACCTGGAATTCTTCTCAACAAAACAGCTTCCTAGTCACACACTACTCTCTAGTTATCTGTGAGAATGAATAATAAAGTAGAAATCATATTATACTCATTCTAATAAAGCTAAAAGGCACCAAATACATTTCAGGACACTTTGGAGCACTTATGTGGAGACTTTCCTTCTAAACCATATTGGCAATTGTGATGCTAGCAATCTTGTCACTCAAATCCATAATTATAAGGAAGAAAATAACTTAAAACATAAATTGTCACTGCATTAGCCATCACATTTGCATGCCTGTTCAATCCAGTAATTTTCATAAGAGCAATCTTGTTTTTAAAAGCCAAAATGTAAAATAATTAAATTGTTGTTAACTCTTTTTATGAGCAGCTTTATTTTATTGCAAATTAAAAAAAAAAAAAAGCCCAGTCTGCACCATTCAGTTTTGAATGACAGCCTGTTAACAAGGCAGGGAAGGAACAGGTGAGTGTTTAGTTTAAAGACTTCTGTAACTGAAATGAGCATCTTGCCAACCATATTGGCAACCACAAGGAATAGCATCTGAGAAAACAATCCGAAGCTGCTTGGGTATGATACAACTGTCC
Source organism: Ailuropoda melanoleuca (assembly GCF_002007445.2). Classification (NCBI taxonomy): domain Eukaryota; kingdom Metazoa; phylum Chordata; class Mammalia; order Carnivora; family Ursidae; genus Ailuropoda; species Ailuropoda melanoleuca. The sequence continues at coordinate 54,917,335 of NC_048227.1, forward strand.
TGGCTTCTTCTGGTAAGGAAAAACTCCTGCTTTATTTTTCCTTGACTCAAAAATAAGTTCCTTCTTTGGAAAAAAATTTATAAATTAGGACAGGCTGGTTTAACTGCAATAATAACTATTGTAACTCACTACAAATTCAAAGTAAGCTTACTTTGTTCACCTTGAATTCCATGAATTTCATCACTTCCCTCTGGCTGTCTTTGAAATAAAAGAAGAAATATAATAACTCATTCTCTTCTAAATTCTAAAATTCACCCCCTGAATTAAGACCCAACCCTAGCTTGCAGAATTATACACTGGCCCAGCCAGCACATGGGGATGACTTGCAGACAGGCAAACCCCTCTCTTCCTCACACTTACCTGGCTCTTCCCTAAGGAGTTACACAGAAAGGGCAAAACCATGTTCTCCTGAAATCCCTTCACCAGCATCTCCTTCCACCACTGAGTCCATATTCAATACATATAACAGGACCATGTAAGCAAGTGGAGACTTATATCGATGCCAAAAAGAACAATCAAAGGACAAAAGGACTATCACACCAAGAGAATAAGACAAGCCATAGACTGGGAGAAAACATTTGCAAATGATACATCTGATAAAGGACTGCTATTCAAAATATACAAAGAATTCTTAAAAACCCAACAATAAGAAAACAACCCAATTTAAAAATGGGCCAAAGAACCTTAACAGACATCAAAGAAGATATACAGATGGCAAATAATCTTATGAGAAGATCTCCACATCAAATGTCAAAAGAGAAATACAAATTAAAAAAAAAAAACACTATGCACCCATTGGAGTGGCCAAACTCCAGAACACTAACAACACCAAATGCTGGTGAGGATGTGTAGCAACAGGAAATCCCATTCACTGCCGGTGGGAATGCAAAATGGTACAGGCACTTTGGAAGACAGTTTGGCAGTTTCTTACAAAACTAAACATACTCTTGCCATATGATCCAGCAATCACACTCCATGTTATTTATCCAAATGAGGTGAAAACTTACATTCACACGAAAACCTGCACATGGATATTTATAGCAGCTTTATTCATAATTGCCAAAACTTGGAAGGAGCTCAAAATATCCTTCAGTAGGTGAATGGATAAATAAACTATGGTACACCCAAACAACAAAGTAGTATTCTGTGCTAAAAACAAAGAAATCCTCAAGCCATGAAAAGACATGGAGGAAACTTAAATGCATATTACTAAGAAAAAGAAACCAATCTAGGGACCCCTGGGTAGCTCAGTCAGTTAGGCATCTGCCTTTGGCTCGGGTCGTGATCCCAGGGTCCTGGGATTGAGTCCCATTTCAGGCTCTTTACTCAGTGGGGAGCCTGCCTCTCACTCTGCCTGCCATTCCCCCTACTTATGTGCATACTCTCCCTCTCTCTCTCCCTCTGACAAATAAATAAATAAATAAATAAATAAATAAATAAATAAATAACCTGAAAAGAAAAAAAAAGAAGAAGCCAATCTAAAAAGGCCATATCCGTATCATTCAAATTATATGACATTCTGGGGAAAGCAAAACTATGACAGTCAAAACATCATTGGTTGCAGGGGTTTCAAGGGGTGAGGAAGGGATGAATAGAAGGAACAGAGATGATTTTCAGGACAGTGAAAATACTCTGTATGATATTATAAGAATGGATACATGTCACTATACATTGCACATGTGTCCAAATACATAGAATGTACAACACCAAAGTGAATCCTAATGTAAAAATATGAACTTTGATTATGATGTATCAATGTACGATTGCCCATTGTAACAAATGTACCACCCTGATGGGGGATGTCCATAGTGGGGGAGGTTATACATATGTGGGGATAGGGCTATATGAGAAATGTTTGTACCTTCTTCTCAGTTTTGCTATGCATCTAAAACTGTCCAAAAATAAATAAATAAATAAAATAAAGTCTTTTTTAGAAGCACACAAAAGTAAAGAAAATTTGCTACTCTATTTTTGAGGCTATTATTGCTGTGAATAATTATAGCATAGGAAATATCTATCTAGCACTCTGTCTTGATCATTTTCCTCCCTGCATTAAATTATTTAAATGAACACTGTCTCTGGCATAATTTTTTAAACTTTGACTCAAAGCGTAATGCATTTGACAGCTCTTAACCTTCATATGCCATCAATGCACAATCGAGACCTTAGGTGGCCAAGATACCTCCTGTTTACTCATTTTCTTTACTGTGTTCATACTGTTGCTCTGTAGGAAAATGTCACCTTCCATTGTATTAGCACAGCAATAACCTTTCCTTGCATTCCATGTGAAGTTAAGTCATGATAAATAATGTCAACCTTAATTTTCTGGTACTTTACACTAAATCACAGAGAAACCAAGTGTAAAATGCTTTGCCTAACTTTCTTCCATTCTCATTAATAGGCACAGAAATTTTGAAAGCTAGCGCAATTTTACAAACCATCTAGAGTCTACCCTTTTGTTTTACAAAAATAGAAACTGAGCCACAAAGAGAACAAATGGTTTTTCATAGGTTGCTCGTATCTTTACTGAAAAAAGCAAGCACAGATTCTAACTCCAAGCTGCTAAGTTCATGCCTTTTACTTCCCACCACCCTTATTTACTTGACTAATAATTTAATAGGACAAAAGTGATCTTATGGTTGAAGAAAGCCCAGGGCATAACTCATAACTTTAGATTCTTGGAACCTTTGGTGTTGAAAGAGAAACTGTAAAATTCCATGTGAGAGGAAGGCAAGGTGTAGTTCAGCCTAAGGACTGACACCAAATAGACCTGTATTCCAGGGCAAGAAGGCTCTGGTCATGTGCCTTCTCTTCACTCCAGGACATTTTACTTACTCCAAGGAACCTTGGTGGCAAGTGTCAGAAAATCCATTCAAGTTGGTTTAACAAATGAAAGAGGAATTTATTAGCTTTTGTAACTGAAAAGTCCAATCTTACCTTCAGGCATGGCTAAATCCAGGAAGTAAAACAATGTCATCTGACACTTTTTTTTATCCCTCCCACTACAGTACAGCTAAAAACTCTGGTCATTGTATATGAAACAGAAATCAGGAGATTCTGAAAGGAGGAAAGGAGAAAGCAAATTGACTAGGGACTGTAGGACCCAAGGAACAACACCATGGTGAGTTCCCTAGTGTTTTTGTTTTGTTTGGCATGGTGCTTTGGTTTGATTTGGTTTCGTCTGGTTTGTTTTTGGGGTTTTTTTTTTTTTTTTTTTTCCTTTATTTCCCTGACAANTTTTTGCCTTGTATATCCCAGACATAGAGCTGGAGAAGATAGAAACTCATAAACACTGATGGTGCAGACAAAAAATGACCCCTCCCCCAGAAAAAAACTGCCCTCAACCAAAGGATCAGGAAAGGGAAGACTACCAAGACAATTTAGACAACAGCAGCCCTACTCCAGCCAAAGAGCATGGAAAAAACAGCAACCCCTATCCACACCCCTGTCAGTAAGACTAAGTAAGGAGACCTGCCTTCCATCCTCACCAAGCTATAGTGACATGCCAAACACCCCCAGCAGGGTGATGTCAGAGAAAGCTGAGTAGGGAGTTGGGACTTTCAGTCCCATTGGGCAGTAACAAAGTCTCTTCCACATGGTGTCATAGGAGGCCAAATGGGTAGCTTGGACTTCCATTCCCACCTGATGGTAAGGAAGTGATTTTTCAGCAGTATCGAGGTCCCACCTCATGGCGTCAATGGAAACCAACTGTAGAAAGGTAATGAGGCCCCTATCCTCCTCTTAGCCAAGGTGATGTCAGTGTCCACCTACTCAGAACCTGAGTCCCACAGCCACAAAACAGCTATGAAGAATGCCTAATTCCTACCCTCCTGCCCCCCAGGGTATCAAGGAAAACCAAGTGGGGAAGCTATCTCACCTGGAAGTGATGAGGCAATGACCCTGTCCCTTGCTGGCATGATAACAGAAGGAGGCCTTCTAAAATACAAGATTTAAATCCAGAGTCTCACAATATAATATTCAAAATGTCCAGGGTACAATAAAAAAATCACTCATCATACCAAGAACCAGAAAAACCTGAACTTGAATAAGGAAAGGCAATCAACAGACACCAATACTTACATGGCACAGATGTTGGAATTCTTTCACAAGGATTTTAAAGTAGCCATCATAAAAATGTTTCAGTGAGCAGTTATAAACACACTTAAAACAAATGAAAAAAAATAGAGGATTTCAGTAAAGAAATAAAATTTTTCAACAAAGAAATTTACTACACAAAGATAATCCAATAGAAGTTTTAGAACTGAAAAATATAGTAACTAAAATTTCAAAACTCAGTGGATGGGCTCAATAGCAGAAAGGAGATGACAGAGAAAAGAATCAGTAAACCTGAAGATGGAACAATAGAAATTACCCATCCCAAACAACAGAGAGAAAAGACACTGGGGGGAAAAAATGAGCAGAGCCTCAGGAAATTGTGGGACTAGAACAAAAAAAAATCTAGCATTCATGTCCTTGGAGTTAACCCAGAAGGAGAGGAAAAAGAGATCCCTCTGTTCACATTCCTTAGACCTCTCCTCACAAGGTACTGTGGCTGGCACTCCATCTGTCTTTCTCTTTTCCAGACTCTAAGCTCTAGGAAGGAACAGACGGTTTCCAACTGCATTGTGAGCCCCCATTACAGTGTGGTACACAAGGTAAGCAATCAATAAACATCAAGTGAATGTATGGATTCCTTTCTGTATTTTACTATGTATTATACACAACATTTATGAAGCTCAAAGATTCAACTTCTGGAAATTTTTGTTTTATTTTTACATATAAAGTCAGTGTCAAATTCTTTTGAAAATCCACCCTCAAACAAATAAACTGAAGAACGAAAAAACAATTTTGCTCCCAAGGAAATCTTTTATATGAATCAAATTCAGTATTGAGAGTGATACTTTGAAATGAATACTTCAGTTACAAGACACTGAGGGTCTTCTGAACTTTTCAATATACAATGATGTCATTAAAGCAGAGTACAAGGTTATGAAATCATTTTTATGAAGAAATGGGCTCTTTATTCAATTTCTCATTTAGAGCACAGTAATAAAAGTCAATTCATATTCTGAATTTTCAGAAGCACATTGGAAAATCTATGAAGTAATTTCATGTTTTATGGATTCAGGAAACTATAGTTCAAAGAAATATTATTTATTACATTTTTTGTACTTGCTTTATTAACCACCTAGATCGAAGAATACTAAAAATTCCAAAACAGAACTAGGTTCAGTGTGAGATGTTTTAAGTAGAATTATGAATCAAGTTCTACCAAGTTGATCCAATTATATTTTGGAAGGGATCCACGTTAAAATTTGAATGTCCCCAAAAGAAGACCCAATAACTAGTCTTCTGAGAGAACTCAAAAGCCTTAGTAAATTTACTGTGATCTAACCTCAGCTTTATCAGATTTATAGAACTGAAAAGATTCATCCAGATGACTCACTGCTTCTCAAACTCATAAGTAAAATATACCACCTTCCTACAAATATTCAAAGGAGACATTTCTTTCCATTGACCAGAATACAAATGTCCTTCATGCATAACACTCTGTTCCTGGTATCAGCAAAACTGGGGAGAAAACAGTTGGCAAAATTTTGTGTGTGTGCATACAACCACAATACTGTGATCCTACTAAATATCTTTCCCTTTGCTCGTCTAATATAAGCTGATCTCTATGGATTAGATCAAGAGATCCTGGACCTTCATTCTTCAGGTTAGGGAGTCTAACAGGAAATCAGAGGGAGGAAGGAGAATGAGATGAGGTATCCATTCCCTCCTCTGAGGTTTCCTCTATCTGGCTAGGACACTGGACCAGAAGGTCACTGCATTTCTCAAACCAACCTGATCCACATAACTCTCTCCTTCCAGGTTCTGATCACCTCTTCCTCCTCTCCACACTTTAAGCCAATGGATGGTGAAAATTTCACCCTAACTCTGGGGCACTTGCACAATCTCTTGTAATTCCTTGACACCCTACTTACACCTTTATAATAATCTCTTAGGAAATATGGCCTCCTTGAATCACCTAGATTTGCGTGCACTATCTCAATTCTGTTGGGACCCTGACTAACAAACATAACAAAAGATGGCTAATCTCAAAAGCCATCAGAAATGATCACAACCCCACAACAGAGTACCTCTCTCATATGTGTGCCCACCCCATATCTCTGTCCCTCTATCTCTGCCCCTTTTGAGGATACTGCTGTGTAGACACTGTCAACATCTGGTTCTTGGGACTTCCCTTTCCTATGAGCTTTGCTGACCTTCCTCTTCCAAACTGAATTTGTTCAGTGTCTTCCTCCAGAAAAGGTGCAGTACAGATGATTCACTTTTCTGATACTGAATTATAATCATTTTGCCCCAAGCTTGCCTCTCCAACATTTCCTGCAAATTATATGGAATGTGTGGTGCTTCTAAACTCTTCAGTCAGATAATTAAACTTCTGGGTTTATTATCATAGGCAACTAATTATTTTCATATTTTTTGTGGATTTTACCAGTTTAACATTAAAATATTAATTTTATTTTCCTTATTTTAAAATTTAAAGCAAGGATATTATTACCCCATATACTACAAACAACTTAAAACCTAAAAAATTCATATTCTAATTAAAATTCAATGAAATACATCTTCTAATGAGAAAAAGATTAAAGCCAAAAAGAATTTGACAATTAAGATAGCAAGAATAGAAATGTCTTCCTTTACAATTATGTTTTTTCACAAAAGTGAAAGGTCTAAGGTCTCCTACCTAATTGGAAGAAGAATTCCACCTATGCCTGCATTTTCAATAGTTGCCACTCAGTGAATTATGTCTGTTCACAAAAGCTTAGACCCAATACATAGAGCTTCTTCAGGGATGCACACAGAAGAACTAGGGATAAAATTTAGAATTCTTGTAGTTGAGTTTTTCCTACAAAGACACAATTCCTTGTTAAGAAAGTAACATATATTTTTAATTATAAGTCATGTATTTTAGATCAAGGGCCAAATGAAATATTGAATTCTAACTATAAATCAAGAACCCACCTCTTTAACAATGTTGTTTAAGATTTCCTTTTCTTTATACACTGAGAAAAACTATTCTTTATTTCCACATTTAAGACTTTCTGGGTCATACTGTTTGAAATATTTTCTCACAGAGCTTCAGAGAAACCAGTGCCTTAGTATTTCCCAGTAAACTGTGACCTCTAGAACCTCCTCATTTTCCTTCAACTTTGACTTTCTTCCAAGAATGCTGAGCCTTTTTCTGGTCTGTCCCTTGTACCTACCTGCTTGGTTTCAAACTTTCCTTTAAAATGTAGAAATGTAACATCCAAACATTAATTAGCAATCTAGCAATTAAGCGACTTAAATATGCAAAATCAGTCTTTTACATATAGCCTGACTTATTTATATATCATAATTGTGAAAAACTTAATGCAAAAACAAAAATAGAAAAGCTTCTATCCGTAAGTCATTCTTTGATAGTAGAAATATTAACCACTTCAACAAAGTGGAACTGGTATTTCTTTTCCTTTTTTTTTTTTTAAGCCACAGCAAGATATTAGTGACATTTAGGGGGAAAATGATCCCTACTGAACAAGGCAGTTATGTTACCGTACAGTTTACAACATTAAGATTTATTTTTGCTTGAGGCAAAGTTAAGATTAAAGAGATGATGTCGCTAACACCACACAGGCTCATAAAACACTAAGCCATTGCTATGACCTTAATATAGAACTTAGGATTCAAGATATCAATATTGCTTTATAATAGTTTCATACTCATTTAAAATTCAGTTGTAGTTTGTCATAGTTCTATTTCCCATTTTCATCTAAACTACATTGAACTTTGGTTGCACAAAATAATTTTTTTATCTCTTTACTAACTGTGTCCTTTAAAAATCCACAGGATCCAAAGGTGAAAGACAATAGAGTATTTAAAATAACAAGAGTCATCCACCTCATATTCTACCTTGTAGACTTGTCCAGTACCTTTGCAGTGAGGAAAGGGATTGCTATGTGTATTAATACCAGACAATATTGTAACAAGAGGATATCATGAAAAATTACTTGGTAATTGTTAAAAATTATATTTTTTCCTCCAAGTTTCTTAACTTCATATATCCAATTATTTATCCAAGAATCACAGCTTTGCCATAGAGTGTATAACCTGAGGATAATTTCTTAACTATTCTTTCAGTTTCTCATCTGTAAAACGGGTCTAATGACACTTCACAAGGTCTTTGTGAAGCCCAAATATATGAAATAACATATGTAAGATGCTTACTATATAATTTACCTCACTTTTTCTCCCCTAGTTCCATTCTACATTCAGATCTCTAGACACTGAGACAATACAAAGAAATAAAACTTACAGCACAATAATGAGATAAAGGACACATCTACTCTGTACCAGCATAAATATTACAAAAGAAATGACAGTTTTATTCATACTTGAAGACATTTTGCATATTCTTATGCATTAACTTATATCAACAGAATTGCTTTCATATTAACTATGTTTTATTAATCTGAAAAAAATTCAACTTTACTATCTCTTGGACTTAATAGCTCATCTCTAAAATGAGGGAGTTGAACTAGATCATCTCTAAGATGTATTTCAATTCAAAGCTATACTAAGACTAAGTTTTTGAACAAGCTATGAGGGAGATAGCCATGTAGTCCTGGATATAAATCATTTAGAGAGTTTCTGAGCTACTTAAGGGGAGGGCTGGGCTACTATAACAAAGAGACCCCAAAATAAAACAGCTTAAATAAGACTGAAATCCTTTCCCTCTCAAGTCATTGTCCAGCTGCTCAAGGTTGCAAGGCAGCTTTGCTCCCCATGATCATTTGGGAGCTCTGGTTATTTGTTCTTCTACCACCCTCTAGGTTGGTTTTTCCAAGGGGAATTCCTTCCTTGTATATCCTGGGGAATATGTTTTTCCAAATCCTGCATTCTGAGAAAAATAGGTTGAGAAGTCAGGAAAACTGGAAGAAGTATCATAATTCTCCCAGGAGAATTACAAGTTTTCAATATATAGAATCATTGATTCAAAGGACGCAAAGGAAAAGTGGTTTCTATAGTCAGTCTTTTTGGTAGTGGTTGTCCTATTTTAAGTGTGTGTTCCTGGTTCTGTCTACTGCTAACGGTGAGTCATCCCCACAAATAAAATAAATATTAATCAGTTTATACTCATAGTATTCTTTGTACAAATCTTATGAATGGTGTTACAAGTTTTGGAAGTAAAATAAGTTCTCAAATTGACAATTTCAACACATGATTTAATGTGGTGCTGTTAACCTTGCTGGGGGATCTGAATGTTACATTATCGAAATACCACTCAAATGATGTTCACTGGCATTTTGCAGTGTTTGAATACTCCCTACAGGTCAAGTTCTTCAAAAATATGTTAACAGAAGAAATCCAAAAAGAAGAAGATATGAATGTTGTAAAATAGTCCAATATTATATCAGCAACTGATCTAAAATCTGAATTAGAAAAAGCAATTTGGTTTCAAAGCAAAACCAAAATTAAGGCAAGCAGACCAAATAGTTTCATTGCTGAAAAAAAGTAAATGGGCTTATGTGAAGAAACATGACCCTAACAACCAACTCAAAGATGCTTTTGGATATACTTTTAACAATCTGAGCAATGTCAACACGAAAATGAAAGTTTTTTACACCTGCATTATTTATTACAAAACAAAGAGCAAAACTATTAAGTAGGTCAATTAATACTTTGTGTGTTTTAAAATATCACTTTAAGAATAATTAAAATATCAATTTAAGATATTTTAAATATTAAATAGTTGTGGTAACTATACATATTTTTAGATGATTATCAGTTAGTTTGTATTGTGTTCACATTCATTTCTTTTAATGTGTTCTGTTATCCAATGTCAATATCAGGTGAGGTTATTTCTATATGTGACTAAAATATATAACCTTGCCACAACATACACATAGTAATAATAAACCATGTACTTATCATTATATCTTTTTTAACAGAAAATCTTGGAAACTATTAGTATATTATTATTTATAGAAAAGATATTCATTATTTATGATTATGGTCACTCATTTTGTTTAAAAACACATAAAGGGTAATAAAAAATACAGAATATCTTGTGATTCATGGAATTCCTCAGAATGCCTAGAAAATGGATTTCTCATCCTGAATCCCAAAGGTTAATATCCATGGGAAATTTGAAAACATTATCCATTGTCCTCATTTGCAAGTTGAAGTTGGGGAACAGCTACATCCAGATTTCAGCTTGCATGAATGGGAAAGCAAGGGAATCAAAGACAAGCAATTTCTTTTTAAACATGTGGACAGAAGCCACACATATCTCCTTTTTTTTTTAAGATTTTATTTTTAAGTAATCTCTACACCCAATGCGGGACTCAAACTTACAACCCTGAGATCAAGAGTTGCATGCTGTACATACTGAGCCAGCCAGACACCCCACACACATTTCCTTTAATCCCCTTTAAGTGAGAATTTAGTCACTCCTGGCCTCAAGAAAAGCAGGGAAACGTCTCTAACTAGGTTGCCGTGAGCCCAGGAAGAGCAGGGGGCAGATATAGCAATCCGCCACACTTCTAAATGTTTTCTACTTAGATCCTTGGTCGTTTTTGAAAAGTAAATGTAGGTACTAGAATATTATGTTTGTATATATACAGGAGACCAGACGTTGTTTTCTTTTTCTTTGATTACAGTGAAGCTTAGGGGAGAGAAGGTGTTTGAGGAGTAACATAATACATGTTTTAAAATACACAGAATATTTGAAGACAACCCAAGAGTCAAGCCCATAACTTTAACAGCCATTACGAGAAATACTGCAAATATTAATGTGAAGATGAAAATAAGAAAGACTGAGGGAAAATGAGGCAATATTAGGAGATTAAAGATATCCTGCCGGTGTAATGAAACAAATAAAGGTGCCCTTGTATCTTTTTCCTTGTCCAGAAATTTTAAACTATTTGTATATAAAAGGGTTGTGCTTATAATATGAGCACATCCAGATAGATATAAATCATGTTTGAGCCATTGTCAACCTCAGATTGCCACTTCAGACATTAAAATCTTTATCTGAATAATCAAGTAAAATCAGAACAGGTGTCTTCTTCTTACCTTTTCTGCAAGTGCTCTTTCACCATGTCAATAGATAGCCAAAAGCCTTGCTGAAGAGGATTGAGCCCAGAGTAGGAAACAAGAATTATATTTACTTACATTTAGGTCTACCTAAGCAAAAAAGNGAAGAGGATTGAGCCCAGAGTAGGAAACAAGAATTATATTTACTTACATTTAGGTCTACCTAAGCAAAAAAAGGAGAGAAGAGAAGAGAAGAGGAGAAGAGAAAGAAGAGAAGAGAAGAGAAGAGAAGAGAAGAGAAGAGAAGAGAAGAGAAGAGAAGAAAAGAGAAGAGAAAAGAGAATAAGAGAAGAGAGAAGGGAGGAGAGGGGAGGAGAGGAGAAGGGAAGGGAAGGGAAGGAAGGGAAGGAAGGGAAGGGAAGGGAAGGAAGGGAAGGAAGGGAAGGGAAGGGAAGGAAGGGAAGGAAGGGAAGAGGGGAGGGGAGAAAAAAAAAAGAAAAGAAGAGGAAAGCTTTGCAGAGGATGTCTGATATCAATTTCCTGGTCATCCTAGCCAAAGAAGTGGTGAAAATCATACCTTAAGCGTGGCTACAAGAAAAATCTCTTTTCACACTGGGCATGAATTAATTTCTTCTACCTGTCTTTGCTAAGCTTCCTCTGTGTGTCACACACTGTTTGTCCTTTGCTGGTCTAAGCTGACATTGACTTCTTCTCTGTGTATGTTCCAATTTACTAAGAATGCCAGGTCTCTGCCACAGCATTGCTAGGGGTCAGAGAGTTCATTCAGATGCCACCCGCCTCACACTTTTACCCAGGGATGGCCTAGATGACCACAATAACATGTCATCTGACTCTGTTCTAGTTTTCTGTATTCTTGGCTACTGGAAGAATGTTTTCTTAATTAGAGTTAAAACAAAATAAAAAGTATGCCTCAATGGGACAGAAATACGATGATATTGATACTTCCTAGGAGTTACTGATAAACACCCTCCTGAGTTATCATTCTTGAAGTTCCTGCTTAACTCTGTCTTCAAAGCATTTTTAACAACAGCATTTTACCAACAGCTGCATCTAACATAAGACATTAAGCCAGTGTCTATACAAAATATTACTTGAAACATTTGTTCAACATTTTGTTTTGGTTTTGCATCGCTGTACATGTATAGCATGCAGCTGTGAATGTAGCCTGGGGGAGGGGTGGTCTGGCTGGCTCAGTCAGTGGAACATGTGACTCGATCTCAGGGTTGTGAGTTCAAGCCCCACGTTGGGCATAGAGCTTACTTTAAAACAATAAAAAGAAATTTAAAAAAAAAGCCTATGGTAATGACAGTGAATGCCTGCGAGTGTACAGTACTTCCTGTATCTACACAGCCATTAATTCCCTTCACAACGCCCTGCTTCAGTGGGTTGGCCACTCTTGTCAATAAGGGTCATTCAGTAGTTGCTTAATTCAGAAGCAAGTGCTAAAGCCTTAAAGGGAAGCAGTCTAGGAATTTGAAGCACTACAGAACTAATCCCTTACCATATCTTCAAAATTTAGGAAAATACTGCACATATTTTCTGATGCTGATGATTTTCTTGCACTTTCTGCACTTTGGAGGCTGTTGCAGAGCCCCTGCCCTGAGGCTGACTGCCTAGCTTTGGGCTGCAGGTTGAATCTATGCCTCTGGGAATGCAGGATTCGGGCATGCTGACCCCATTTAATAGTCTTCAAATAATGCTGGTAGCTAGTAAGTTTTACTCATGATTAGTCATTTCAAGAAAAAATGATAAACCTAAGTGTTTCATTATCTCCAACTAATTTAAAAAGCATCAGTAAAACAGTGGAGAGACAGAAGAAACAAGGACATGATGTAAGGAAACCTCCATTTCATTCTGGGAGCTGTCACCAGGTGACATTTGGCCAGTCATTTAACCTCTCCAGACTGCTATTTTTTCATCCATTACATGAAGGGCTCACAGGAGATGATGACTCAGCTGGCATTATAAGATTCCAGACAGAAAGAACTTTTAGGAAAGAAATCAAGTGGAACAACAGCTATGATGGAAGGCAATCTATCCTAGTACTCAGAGAGTGAATCTGACGTTGGAGAGGTTTCCGGACCCAGCTGGATATGAACTTGAGAGAATCACTTGTCTTCATCACACAGGTTGGTAGGGAGGATTCCATAAATAATTTATGTCAAGCACTTAGCACGATGCATGATATACATAACTAACTCAATGATCACAGTTATTAATATTTTACATTTATGGTGTATAGTTTGGAAGCTGACCAGTGCCCCAGATTCTTATAGTCTAATGTTATAATAATTTATGTGGTGTTGACATGACTCACAGTTTATCCCAATACTAAGGGAGAAGAGACGAGAGGGCCAAAACTAAGGCCTGGGTACCGCCTTAAACAGCTGCTGTGAGGATTGCAAATGATATATGCAAAGCTTCATATACAGATACTTATTAAATGCTAACTCTTAGTCCATTGACAAATATAGGAAAATGTTAAATAATCAAAAGCCCATTGTCTTGGGTCACTGTAAATAATTATATTTATAATGCATATACTCTACTGCTCTAAGATTTTATTTCTTGGTTTAGATTTTAAACCCACTCACTGGGCTAAAAAGAAATTCAATATAAAAAAGGAATAATACTAAACTATCAGAGGGCAAAAAACACCACCAAAAAACAGTTACATTTGATTGCTTTTCTTAAATCATCCCCCAGAGAAACCTAATTCAAATACTTTTGGACTCATTCATGATTTGAAAACTTGCAAAGGAAAACTCAATGTGAAAAAACTATCTTAAGGAGAAGTTAAATATTTATTAAGATTGAAGAAGAGGTAAAAAAACAAAAGCTGTATTTTTCATTACAATTATCAAAAGATAGCAATTTCTGTTTCCTGGATTTAATACTTGTGGTTTCCCCAACACAGTTATTTCACATTTGTTGTGGAAGCAATTTTTTCCATTTCCTGTAGTATACCAGGATTGAAATAATAACCTAACTTTGCAATACAGGTTAATGTTGTCCTTACATATAAAAAACATACCTTCTATGATGCTAATCACAATTTTGTACCTCCCATTTAAATTACCTACAAAGTAATCCTCTACTGTAATGATTTTACATATCTAAAGTTTCCCTTTGACTTTGTATTGCCTTCAAAATAAATATGAAATTCCTTGCCTAGATTGTCAACATTGTCTATCATGGTGCTTCTAGAAATCACTCTTCCATTGTTTCCCTCATGCCAGGTCTCACTAAGATTCAATCCTTCTTTCCTGCTTCCCTCCTCCTCCTTACACTCTTCCCTTCTCCCTGTATATTATATCTATTCATCTCAAATGTGGGTATCTATTCATTTAAAATATTTCTTCCTTACAAATCTCTGTTCTTCTCACCTTTCATCCAATGCAAAAATTTCCAGCTCTGAATTTGCCTTTCATAAACATATATCATGAAAAAGAATCTTTTCTCAAAACTTTCTTGAGTGCACTCCCATAGTTCACCATGAATTTTCTTTTTTAAATAGGGCACCAGTGGATGGCTTTTGAGTTAACCTTCTGCTTCTATCTGTATTATGGGTAGTGCCTACCCCACTCTGATATTCAGTAAAAATGTGTAATTACCCCAACAGAAGTCAGTTGATAAATATTTATTGAACTAGGTCCTGTTTAGGCAAAAGTGTCTGTGGTCTTGGAATTTATATTCTAGTGGAGAGAGAGAGATAAACACATAAGCAACAACACCAAAAGCAACAACTAAAAGGATATTTTAGATAGTGATGGGTACTATATGTGCTTCAAAACACACACAAAAATGATTTTGACCATCACCGTTTCATGAAGGGCCTGAAAATATTTTGTAAGGAAAACATCCCCAAATGGGTTGATCATAGATACTTCATTGACACATAGTACATTCGGACATCTTACAAAAGATCTTAACCAGCTACAACAGCATAATTATAGAATTTTGGTAGCAACAAAATCCTGTGAAGGGTATGAAGTGTGAAAGTATTTCAGTACCACCTGGTAAAATTCCTTTTTCGTTTTTTCATTTTTCTTTGCTCTGCACTCAACCCAAGACCCACTTTTTCTCTTGCCTAAAACCTGACAGGTGACAGTGAGGCCTCAGCCACTGTTATTAGCCTTGAGTGACAGCCAAGGCAAACGCAGCTTAACACGCACTCAGAGATGATATTGCAGGAGAGCCCACCTAGACAAACACCACAACTCCCACAATCACCTTGGTTCCTTGGCTTCCACCTCCAGCAACAGAAAACTAAAGCCTGAAAGAAAGGCACCTTGCACATTTTTCCTTGGAGTATGGTACTTTGGTAGAAAAAATTGAGAACTAGTGCAGGAGTATCAACAATCCTACAAATTAAAGAAGTATTTTTGAAAAACTGTAAATGTAAACTTGAGACTTACAGATCTTATTTAAGGAATTTTGTGTGAAGACATTTGTACCACATATATAAGAAAAAGCTCAGTACTTAGAAAGTAATAAGAGTTTTAGGGATGCCTGGGTGGCTCAGTTGGTTGAACACCTGACTCTTGGTTTCGGCTCAGTCATCATCTCAGGGTTGTGAGATCGCGTCCCATGTCGGGCTCTGTGTTCAGCCTGGAGTCTGCTTGGGATTCTCTCTTGTCTCCCTCTGTCCCTCCCCTTGCTCATGCTCTCTCTAAACACATACATACATACATAAAATCTTTATTAAAAAAACTTAGTAGCGTTTTATATTTTCTCCATACAACATGATATAAAGGATATGGTACAGATATAAAAAAGATAATTCAGCAGTTAAAATTTGCCAATTATGTAATCATTGAATAAGATTTCGCCTCCTCTTGGTATGCAGATACACTAAATTTAACAAAAATAATCACTTTCATCAAATTTTTATAACATCAATGGAAACAAAAACCAATTAATATTTTCAATTAAGTATTTACAGCTTCTAGCTCCTCTCCTACCTATCTTTATTAGTTTCCTACGGTTTTAGGAAGAAATTCATTTCTAAAAGACCAACATTCTACCAGGGTCCTCTAGCAAAATTCAATTTTAATTATGATTCATAATTATTAACAACATAATTTATCTTTCTTAAGAGTGCAGGTAGTCTCCTAATCTGGGCAAAACCATGTGTGCCTTAGGGATCTATAATTTATTCCTCTCAGCAAGATAATTAACCTATAAGGGTACCCTTATTTTCCTTAAAACTACAGGAAATTATCACAGTTTTTTTCTCAATATTAAATCCATGTCCCATGTAAGGATTTTATAAAGCATGTCTTGGTATGAGAATCCACCCCACCGATATTTGGCCTTTGTTTCAATTATATCATTATGCCCTATAGCAACTATGTCAAATAGTTATTATTACACCCAATTTTAAGATAAAAAAAAACTTAATACAGAGGTCAGGTGATATACCAAGTTCACAAAATGTTTTAATAGGGTTGTGCCTCAATTTTTTGCCTCAGCCTCAGGACATTACCCCTCCATCCCTGAGAAAATCTTAGGTGGTATCATGGGCCAAGCTGGAGAGCAAAGCCATGGAAATGATACAAAGCAGGAAAATAACACCAGGACACAAGAAGAAGTAATTCCCCAATGGTCACAATTAATACCCAGAGTCACGAATAATAGCTCAAATCCACATAAAAGCCTGTGGTCACAAGCCAAGGAATTGATCAGAGGCCAGGAGCTTCACCATCTGCGCCTCTTGCTGTAATCAGCAGGCTCCCTGGTCAACAGGAGAGGCACTGGGCATGGTCTGTTTACGCAGGAGGAGAGAGGGAGACAGGGAGCACTTGACCAAAGGGGTTTACGTCTGCCTCCCATGGGTAGGCCATGGGAAACCTAATGGAAGCAATGTCTCTCCAACAGAAGATCTACACTCAACTGCTTCCACAAAGTACAATTTCTTAAGTTTATTTCCTTTATTCATGTAACAGTGAGTATGAGGTTAAAAGTCCCAATGGTTTTTTTTATGTAGTTTTAGACATCAGTGTAAGAAATGTATAGTTTAATCAGCCAGTGCAATTAGAAAAAAAATATGTATAAGAATGATGGTAAACGTGTTATTTTTTTTTATTTTAAAATATTTGAAAATAATATGTTATTTCCCAGAAACTTGACAGTAATAAGATTTTATCAAAAGTTCTGGCCAGAATCCTTAAACTAATTATCACTAACAGGAAATAACATTGAATTGTTTTAAATAGATTTTTCATTTCATTTTCTTTCTTTTTCTTTTTCTTTTTGGTTATTTGTATCTTTACTTTTTATTATGGAAAGTTTATGCAAAACATACACCAAAGAATAGTATAATAAACTTCTGGGGCGCCTGGGTGTCTCAGTCAGTTACCTGTCTGCTTTCAGCTCAGGTCATGATTCCAGGGTCTGGGATCGAGCCCCACGTTGGGCTCCCTGCTCACCAGGGGAGTCTGCTTGTTCCTCTCTCTCTCTGCCCCTCCCCCCCACTCATGCTCTCTCTCTCTCTCAAATAAATAGATAAAATCTTTTAAAAAAAGAATAGTATAATAAAATTCTGTGTAAGCACTACCCTGCAGCACCAATAACTCGGTTTTATCTATAACATGTTCAGTGCTTCAAACTCCAGATTATTAAAGTAAACCTCAGACATAGCATTTTATCTGTAAATAATGTAATCGTACTTCTAAAATTTTTTACCCAATACCATTATCACCTTAACAATTCACAGTAATTATTTAATATCCTAAAACATTCAGTTACTCTTCAAATTTGTCCAACTGACCCGTTTTTCTAAATATGTTTTAATTAAGATTCTGGTTATTTCTAGACGTGGTGATTGGTCAACACGTCTCTTATGTTGTCTAATCAAGGTTCCCACTCCTTTTTTTCCTTCTTCAAATTTATTTGTTCGACAAACCCAGAGTTCTCCATAGTTTGGATCTTGCTGCTTACTTCCCCATGGTGTTATTTCACAGGCTTCCCTTTCCCCTGAGTTTTTGCAAAATGGCAGATGAATAGGACTTTCTTGTTGTTTCATATAGTCTGTAATTACCTCTAAGAAATTCCGCCTCTCTATGCATAAGCTTTCCCACTTGCTCATATGAATGACTCACCCTTCTCAATGAACTTGTTCATTCATTGATGGAGCAACATTGAGTACCTGCTACCTACGCACAACTCAGTGTGGAGCTGGTAAGATAATTGTGGCACTGAAGGGAGGGGCTCATAAGCTAGAATTATGTTTACAAAGAATACAGACAATTGATTAAAACTTCCTTTTACTTCCCCTTTTAGGATTCAAATAAATAAAGTCAGAAATGAAGGAGAGGAAATAAAAACTGACATCACAGTAATACAAAGGATTATAAGAGAATATTATGAAAAATTATAAGCCAACAAATCAGACAGCCTAGAAAAAGTTGATAAATTCCTAGAAACATATAGTCTCCCAAAACTAAATCAGAAAGAAATTTTAAAAAAATGAATAGACCAATTACTAGCAAAGAAATTGAATTGGTAATCAAAAAATTCCTAACAAACAAAAGTCCAAGTCTAGATGGTTTCACAGGTGAATTCTATCAAACATTTAAGGAAGAGTTAATACTTATTCTTCTTAAACTATTCCAAAAAAATAGAAGAGGAAGGAAAGGTTCCAAATTCATTCTACAAGGCCAGCATTACTGTCATAACAAAACCAGATAAAGACGCTACAAAAAAGGGAACTACAGACCAATATCTCTGATAAACATAGATGCAAAAATTCTCAACAAAATATTAGCAAACCAAATCCAATAATACATTAAAAAACCATTCACTGCAATTAAGTGGTATTTATTCCAGGGATTGGTTCAATATTCACAAATCAATCAAATCAATCAACATGATACAGCACATTAACAAGAGAAAGGAAAAAAAATATGATCATCTCGATAGCTGCAGAAATAACATATGACAAAGTACAACATCCATTCACAGTAAAAACTCTCAGCAAAGTAAGCTTATAAGGAACGTACCTCAACATAATAAGGGCCATATATGAAACACCTGCAACTAACATTATATTCAATGGTAAAAAACTGGGAGCTTTTCCTCTAAGATCAGGAACAAGACAAGAATGTCCACTCTCAGGGCACCTGGGTGGGTCAGTTTGTTGAGTGTCAGACTCTTGATTTTGGCCCTGGTCATGATCTTGGGATTGTGGGATCAAGCCCCACATCAGGCTCAGCTCAGCTCAGCTGAGAGTTGGCTTGGGATTCTCTCTCTGTCCCTCTGTCCCTCCCTCTGCTCTTGTTCTCTCTCTCCTCAAATGAATAAAATCCTAAAAAAAAAATTTAAAAAAAAGGATGTCCACTCTCACCATTTTTATTCAACATAGTTTTGGAAGTCCTAGCCACAGCAATCAGACAACAAAAAGAAATAAAAGGCATCCAAACTTGTAAAGAAAATGTA
Source organism: Ailuropoda melanoleuca (assembly GCF_002007445.2). NCBI lineage: Eukaryota > Metazoa > Chordata > Mammalia > Carnivora > Ursidae > Ailuropoda > Ailuropoda melanoleuca. The sequence goes on from NC_048227.1 coordinate 54,936,877, forward strand.
AAACTTCCACTATTTGCAGATGACATGATACTATATATAGAAAACTCTAATAAGACTCCACCAAAAAACTATTAGAAGTAATAAATGAATTCAGTAAGGTTGCAGGATACAAAATCAATATATAGAAATCACTGCATTTCTATACCATAATAATGAAGCAGCAGAAAGAGAAATTAAGAAAACAATCCCATTTACAATTGCACCAAAAACAATAAAATACATAGAAATAAACTTAGCCAAGGATGTAAAAGACCTATACTCCAAAAACTAGAAAACAATGATGAAAAACATTGAAGATGACACAAACAACAGGAAGGATATTCCATGCTCATAGATTGGAAGAATCAATATTATTAAAATGCCCATACTACCCAAAGCAATCTACAGATTTAACGCAATCCCTATCAAAACACCAACAACGTTTTTACAGAACTAGAACAAATAATCCTAAAATTTTTCTAGATATGTCTCCTCAGGCAAGGGAAACAAAAGCAAAATTAAACTATTGGGACCATGCCAAAATAAAAAGGTTTTGCACAGCAAAGGAAAGCAACAACAAAACAAAAAGGCAACCTAGAATGGGAGAATATAATCACAAATGATATATCCAATACGGGGTTAATATCCCAAATACATAAAAAATATACAAGTCAGCACCAAATTAATAACATTAATAATAACAATCTGATTAAAATGGGCAAAAGACCTGAATAAGCATTTTTTCAAAGAAAAACACAGATGACCAACAGACACATGAAAAGATGCTCAACATTACTAGTCATTAAGGAAATGAAATTAAAACCACAATGAAATATCACTTAACACCTGTAAGAATGGCTAAAATCAAGACAAGAAATAACAAGAAATGGCAAGGATATGGAGAAAAAGGAACAATGATGCACTGTGTTAGGAATGTAAATTAATGCAACCACTATGGAAAAAAGTATGGAAGTTCCTCAAAAAATTAAAAATAAAATTACCATATGATCCAGTAATTCCACTACTAGGTATTTACCGAAAGAAAATGAAAACACTAATTCAAAAAAGACATATGTACTATATGTTTACTGCAGCACTATTTACAATTGCCAAGATATGGAAATGACCAAAGCGTCCACCCATAAATAAATAAATAAATAAAATGTGGAATATATATGCAATGGAATATTACTCAGCCATAAAAAAGAACGAAATCTTGCCACTTGCAACAACATTGATGGACCTATGGGGTACAATGCCAAGCGAAATAAGTAAGTCAGAGAAAGACAAATACCATATGATTTCTTTCATATCTGAAATTTAAGAACCAAAACAAAGAAAAAAGAGACAAACGAAAAAACAGACTTAAATACAGAGAACAAACTGGTGGTTGCCAGAGGGGAAACTGGTGGGGTGATGGGTAAAATAGATAAAGGGGATTAAGAGTATACTTATTTTGAAGAACACTGAGAAATGTATAGAATTTTTGAATCATTATATTGTACACCTGAAACTAGCACAACACTGTATAAACTGTACTTCAATTTTAAAAAATAAATAAAAAACAAAACAAAAAACTTCCTTTTAGAAATACAAGACAAAATAATTCCATTTTCTAGCAGTGGTTGAACTGCCTTAACAAGTACTTTGTCTTAATGAACCCTCACCTCAACACTACAAGAGAAGCGTAATTCAATGTTTACCCTCCTTCAACAGGTGAGGACACTGAGGTTTCGAGAGGTTCCATGATTTGCCCAGTTATATCACAAAGTCACTGGTGAGACAAGCACTTGAACTTGGTCTGTCTGCCTTCTGTGCCCTTGTATGTACCCACTCATAATACAGCCCTACCCTTCCCTTCCCTTGCTAACTTTCTGCCCCAGAGTCTTAGTGATAGAAAACTGAGCAATCCTCTGGCTAATTCTGGAATTCAAAAGCTAAGGCCAAAAGAACAAATATTAGATTCTATCAAGAATATTGGGTAGAGTCAGGTCACTCTGCCCTGAAGGGCAAGTTTGTTTCTACAGTGTAGAGGGCCCCAGGAAAATATTTTTTTTGCGGTGCTTCTGCCTATCTAAAATTCTTATTTAAGAGTATATTATGAGGGGGGCCTAGGTGGCTCAGTCGGTTGAGTGACACTTCAACTCTTGATTTTTGGCTCAGGTCATGATCTGAGGGTTGTGGGAACAAGCCACATGGTGGGCTCTGGCATGGGCATGGAACTTGCTTAAGATTCTTTCTCTCCCTCTCCCTCTGCCCCTCCCCTGTGTTGTCTCCCTCTTTAAAACACACACACACACACACACACACACACACACGTACTCATACACACACAATGAAATTCTAGCCCCATGTGAGGTATAGTGATTTATCAATGAAGACTTAAATAATAGGCAGAGAGGAGGTACTTTTGTGTTTATTTATTGTCTAGGGAATGCATGTAAAGATTCCTTCTCCTGTGTTTCACATGAGAGTCACCCAAAATCAGCCTGTGAGTACCACGTTGGCAAGTCCATGAAAAAAAATACCAAGCCAGCTAGCCAAAGCTATCCACCCCTCAGGCTACCTTTCTGGGACCAACCCAGTCACAGGGCCCTGGGAGAACTTCATAGACTGGAGTCTTACTGCTCCTTGATTGAACCCACATTGACAGAGAGGGTCAAAAAGTGCCCCAGGAAGGGGCGCCTGGGTGGCGCAGTCGTTAAGCATCTGCCTTTGGCTCAGGGCGTGATCCCGGCGTTATGGGATCGAGCCCCACATCAGGCTCCTCAGCTATGAGCCTGCTTCTTCCTCTCCCACTCCCCCTGCTTGTGTTCCCTCTCTCGTTGGCTGTCTCTCTCTCTGTCAAATAAATAAATAAAATCTTTAAATAATAATAATAATAATAATAATAATAAAAAGAATGGCACCTCCACAAGCCTCTTTTAAAAAAAAAAAGTGCCCCAGGAAGAGTGAATGGGGCCAGGGCCCATATGGATTCCAGAATAGCCCCCAGGGTGCTCCACTTAGATGACACTGAGGACCCTGGCAGGGCGCTGGCCCCAGAAGGGGACTTAGAAACTTCAGCAAAAAGCACCCTTCAACTGGTGGGCCTACTGAGGCACAGGTCCTGGAGCAGGAGTCTTACTTGCCCCAGTCTAAGGGCAGTACTGGCAAAGTGTCATCTAGTCTGCAGAAGGGAAAGAACAACAGAGGCTTGACCAGGCAATAAGGTCACTTGGGACCCAACACTCTGCAGGTCCCTATCCCCATTACCCCTTTCTCACAGGGGAGAGTGCAGAGGAGAAATCACCTATAATTTAAGAGAACTGGAGAAAAGCAACTCGGAATCATCTCCCAAAGTTGGAGGAGTGGTAACACATATACAACTGCATCAGTTATAATATCTTAAGCAATTACTTGACTATCCTTAATTTCAATGTCTTCACCTATAAAATGGGGATTATAATATCTACTTCTAAGAACTGCTGTAAAGATTTAATGAGCTAATACAGGTTACATGTCTTGCTTACATGAGGCACTAAAGAAGTGTTAAAATATAAATATTTTCATGTAATTATTTAATAACCACAAACTGGTCATTAAGTATAGGACGCAGCAAGAGAAAGAAGCAATTTCTCCATCACCAAGGAATTTATCATTTAACTGTACTAACAGCAACTTACAGAAACAGGAAACCACGAAGAACTACCTAAGTATGAATCAACTGAAAAGGGTGATTGGGATACAATAAAGAGACAGAGAAAGCGCATGAATGGAGATTATTGCATTTAATTGGGAAGGCTTCCTAGAGCAGGGGAGCTTTTGAGTCCGCTATGTTAGCAAGGTCAGGAACAACAGTGGGAGAGGGGCACCTGGGTGGCTCAGTCGTTAAGCGTCTGCCTTTGGCTCAGGGCGTGATCCCGGTGTTCTGGGATCGAGCCCCACATCAGGCTCCTCAGCTATGAGCCTGCTTCTTCTCCCACTCCCCCTGCTGTGTTCCCTCTCTCGCTGGCTGTCTCTCTCTATATAAATAAGTAAAATCTTTAAAAAAAAAAAAAGAGTGGGAGAGAAGGAAGGAGCACTCGCAGCGGAGAAGGCTTGCAAGCTGTAGCTGATGGGCAATGCCTTTCTTAATGAGAAATGAGATCCCTGATGCCCCCAACGCAGGTTTGGTAATTCCCTCCTATTATAATGATTGTCCGAAGCAAACCCAGAAATCATGTTGACATGCTGAAAGCTATTTCATACGTTGCAAATAAACACAGCAAGAACCTTGCTAACTCTAACCATTCAAAAACAAAGCCCTGCTGGCTTTTATACTTGACAAAGGAAAATGTGTGAGTTTCCTAACTCGATCAGGACACAAATGTATCCATACTGAGTTTACAAAATGTTGGAGCCCCAGGTGAAAATGACACCAAAACAACCAACAGAGGTGTGACTATGAGCTAAATCAGCGGCTTGGCACCACGAAGACAGTTGTGCTCTGCACGCTGTAAAAACAGAGCTACTGGGCTACCTTAAATGGAGACTTAGGAGGCAGAAGTAAGGAAGCTAATGTCCACTCAGGGAGCAGTTCACTCTCCACACAGCTCACAGAGATTCGTAAGCCTGGCAGCACACAGTAGTAGTCTGGCAACCGGACAGGCGTTCCAGCGGTCGCTCCCTCCTAGGGGGCTTCCACCGCTGGCTACTCAAGGGCTCTCACAGCGCGGTGCTGGGAGATGTTTAACAGTAGGCTCTATATAAGGAGCCTTGACATGAAGCGTTGGCCCATTTCTTTAAGGTAAAAAATTCCCTTCAGGGCCGCTTTCAAGCTGCGAATGTGCTGTCCCTGAACTCAGAGATGGAAAAACAGGAACACTGTGGGTTTGGGAGGAACCAATGCCGGTGTCTCAAAAACTGACTCAGCTTCTCAGCCCCCTACTCAATGGATCAGCTTCTTGCTGCTACACCCTTCTCTCTTCTACTCCCAGCTTTCCTCTTACTATTTTATCTTTGTGAACCTTCCTGCCCCTGGCTATATATTGTTCAAATTCTCTAAGAGAGGGGTCTCATTGAATTAGCCATTCCCCAGCTAGAACGGAGAGCTCCACATGGCTGGAATTCTTTGCCAGACTAACTACATCTCTAATGCAATCAGCTGTGACTGTGTCAGTGTCTGATGCCTGCTACCAAGGCAAAGAATTTGTTCTGGAAGGTTCGAGAACATTGTAGAAGGGGATGGTCTAATATGGCAGGCACCTTGAATGGGCTATCCAAAGCTTTACAACATAAGCAATCAAGCACCTGATTTGTGTTTGTATTAGAACTACTGCTTCAGGATCATTTGGAAACATCTTTATCTAAACTCCGTTCCCACTGGCTTGCCCAGTTTCGCGCGGATCGGTGTCTGCCCAGAGGTGGAGGCACTGCATTGAACTGCCAAAGCTCTGCTGAAAGCTCTGAATGGGAGATCGGAGACCTGGACCTAGGTCCAGCAACAATTGCATNAAGGCAAAGAATTTGTTCTGGAAGGTTCGAGAACATTGTAGAAGGGGATGGTCTAATATGGCAGGCACCTTGAATGGGCTATCCAAAGCTTTACAACATAAGCAATCAAGCACCTGATTTGTGTTTGTATTAGAACTACTGCTTCAGGATCATTTGGAAACATCTTTATCTAAACTCCGTTCCCACTGGCTTGCCCAGTTTCGCGCGGATCGGTGTCTGCCCAGAGGTGGAGGCACTGCAGTGAACTGCCAAAGCTCTGCTGAAAGCTCTGAACGGGAGATCGGAGACCTGGACCTAGGTCCAGCAACAATTGCACTGTCTTCTTCTATGACCTTACACAATCTCACTTAAACTTTCCAAATGTAAGTTTCCTCATTTATAAATGAGAAACTTGCTTCAGCCCTACCAAATTATAGAGGATGTTTTACTGAAATGAAAAGGAGAGGAGGAAGAAGGGGAGGAGGAAAAGGAGAACGGCTCTTACAGAAGTGAATTTAAAAATTTTTAAAGCAAAGTTAACCTTTTTTTTCAAAATGTGGGTATTAAGTGTGACATTGGAGCTACTCTAGTTGAAAGAGGTGGCAGCAAGGAGAAGAGGCTGAGGCCAAACCTGTGTGGCCTCTCTTCTGCATGCTCCATCCTCCCCCAATTTATGGAACCCCAGCAGGCCTCAGAACACCACCGGAAAATGAGTAGCCTGTATAAATGAAAGATATTTTGATATCTAGAAATTTTCCTCCTGTGTTGGCTTGGAACAAAAAAAGTATTTCTCCACAAAAACATTCAGTAATCCTAGAAACAACCACCACCAAAAAAGCATCTCTGGAAATTTTTATTGTGAACAAAATTAATTGAGAAGTATTTTAACAGGAAAGTGTTGAGACTACTGGGACCACAATTTCTAATCTCCTACTGGAAGCTAAGTCATGAATGGCCCTTACTTCTACCAAAAATACTATAAAATATGTGGTATCATTGCAGAAGGGAGGAAGAGAGAAACCAGTTAATTTTACCCTAATCCTCTATCTTATTTTGCTTCCTATATTTCTATTTACTGCAATGCACACCAATCTGATCTGAATTAGGATGAGCAGGAAAAAAAAGTTACATATCCAAAAGTGCTTTACTGTGGTTGTTGTTAATAATAATACTATTTTTAATATTTTTACATTAGCCTCTAAAACCATTTTCTTGACCTTATCAGTGCTTTAGATATTATTGGATAAATACCAAAGGAAGCTTTAAGTGTTTAAAAAACATTTGAGTTGTTGGCTTTCTATACAGCAAAATGTCAGTTTCAAATCTTTACTCCTATTGAGGGTACAAGTCTAACCAAAGTGAAGGCTGTGGAAAGAAACAAATATAATTATGTTAACAATAGCAAAAGTGTTTTTACGCTGTAACTTTTACAGTCATCTTGAAATCAGATGAGAGTAAATCAGCAATGTTCTGTCATCCATAATTTCGAGTCAAAGTTAGAAGCCATAGTTAACCAGATCATGTACCAGCTTATGCCAGATAGTCACGGTATCAGTCAGGATCCCAACAGGAAACAGAATTACAGATCTTCCGGGTACCTGGGAGGCTCAGTCAGTTGAGTGTCTGTCCAACTCTTGGTTTCGGCTCCAGTCATTATCTCAGAGTCGTGAGAAGGAGCCCCGCATAAACTCCGTGCTCAGTAGGGAGTCGGCTTGACAGTCTCTCTTTCCCCCTCCCTCTGCCTCCCCCCTGCTTACACACTCACACTCTCTGTCTCTCAAAATAAATAAATCCTAAAAAATAAAAGAATTACAGATCTTCCTCAGCTATGAAATGGGGGTCATAATATCTGCTTCTAAGAACTGCTGTAAGGACTTAATGAGCTAATATAGATACATGTCTTGTTTATATGAGGCACTAAAAAAATGCTAAGTTATTATAAATATGTTCATGCAATTAGTTAATAACCACAAACTGGGCTTCCTCAGGGTTACATCCCAGTAAACCCACCCTAAAATGAAATTTTTTAAGTTGAAAATGTAATTAATACACGTTACCTACCGAATATCATAGCTTACTAGCCTACCTTAAACATGCTCAGAACACTTGCATTAGTGTACATTTGGGCAAATCACCTAACACAAAGCCTGTTTTATAATGAAGTATTGACTGTCTCAGGTAATTTATTGAATACTGTACTGAAAGTGAAAAACAGAAGGGCTGCTTGGGTACAGAACGTAAGTGTATGTTTTGTTAACCCTGCTGCTACCTGTGGCTGGGGCCCAGCATCACAAGACTGTCTACCACATATCCTGACCCTGGGAAAGGATCCAAATTCAAAATTCGAATTAAGGTTCCTACTGAATGCATATTACATTTGCAACATCATAAAATCAAAAAATCGTAAGTCAATCATAAATCAGAGACAGTCTGCATTAGGAAAAATTCCAGGAAGGATTACTTAGAAAAATTCTAATTAGAAGATTAGTAGAGTGGGTAGGATGTGAGGGAACGACGGGATAATGCAGAAACTCAGGATTAGCCGCAGGAGAGCTATAACCACACCCAGGCCTGAAAGGATAAGGTGAAAATGAGATCATAAGTGCCCAGGAGGAGAAAGAATTGCACAGACCAGTGCTGTGCAACAGAAATAGCATGAGACCCATACATAAAATTTACTTTTTCTATTGGTCACATTTTTAAAAACTAGACAAGTGAAATTAATAATGCACTTTAATAATCCAAAGTGTCATTTAAACATTTAATCAACACAAAATTATTGAGATATCTTACACTATTTTTTTCATAAGTCTTTGAAATCCAGTGTGTATTTTACAAATACAGCATATCTCAATTTCAGCTTGCCATATATCAAGTGCTCAGTAGCCACATGTGGTTAATGGCTACTGTGCTAGACAGTCCAAGTGTACAGCACAGACCACCTTGATCTCCAGCTGTGGTACGGGTGGTAGGAGGACAGACACTGGCCAAACTTAACCAGAAGCCAGGGGCAGAGGAGCCCACTGATATAGTCCATACAGGTCAGGAAGTCTGAATGGAATGACTTTCATTATCTTTAGCCATCACGTTGAGTGACAGGTATTCTCAAGATCCGAAATCCAGAGGTATGGATGGAGAGGTTTGTTAACTGACTATACCAAGTATTGTATTAAGTGTACATACCCTGTATGAAGTTTCCTGGAAGTGCTAGGAATGAGAAATAGGGGTGTGAATATGCAAAGCAGGCAACATTCCATGAAAAGAATCACTTAGGATGATTTGGGCAAGAATACACTGATATCAGAATTCACTCAACATATTATGCATCCTCCATGAAGGGGCCAGGCACTATGACAAGTTAATGACACTCTGCAACATTATACTAAAAGAAAAATATGTTAGCCTTTTAAAATATGCTATCTAAAAAGGGACATAAAAGAAAGGAAAAAGCCCAAAAAGTATATTTTCTAAGCGAAGATGTTATTTTGTTTTATTAGATCAGTGCTGTGATTATATGAAATATTTATTAGCCTCTTTAATTTGAAAAAAAAGCTATCACTTTAGCATCAAAAGTAGTATGAAAGTATATGGAAGGGATGGGCTTGGATTCAAAATATCTAAACCTTCTCTACTAATAGACTATGTACAGTCAGAGAAAGACAAATACCATATGATTTCACTCATATGTGGAATTAAAGAAATCAAATAAATGAGTAAAGGGGAAAAGAGAGAGAGGGAGAGGCAAACCAAGAAAGAGACTCTTAACTACAGAGCACAAACTGATGGTGACCAGAAGGGATGGGTGAGGGGATGTGTTAGATAGGGGATGGGGATTAGGGAGGGCACTTGTTGTGATGAGCACTGAGTGACGTAGGGAAGTGTTGAATCCCTACATTGTACACCTGGAACTAGTATTACACTGTATGTTAACCAACTGGAATGTAAATAAAAACTTAAAAACAGTAATAGACCATGTAAAGTTGAACATAACAGCAATCTCCTCATCTATAAATTGAAACTATAAGAATATACTTTATACTTCATATAACTTATATATCCAATATTTTCATCTGTTCAACAATTTAATAAGCATCTACTATGTACCAGACACTGTGCTAGGTACTAGGTTTACCCAGATGAGCAAAATACGATCTTTGCCCTGAGTTTAGCAGGAAATACAGACATAATAACCCTAAGTCTCTTCATAAACCTGGGAAACTTGCAGAACATCCTTACTTATTTTTCCACCTTAGGGTAGATTCTCTTGAATTTTTTCTAATTTTCTTTTCTTTTTAATCCTTATATCTCTAATTGCTTTGTCTTGTCTTACCTTATTGTCTAAGAGCTCCAATATAAGCAGAATAGAAGAAATGGTAGAATTCTGTATCGTGATCCCAACTTTAATGGAAATCATTCTAAAAAGCTCACCATTAAATATGCTTACTGTACGTATTTGATATATATTCTTTCGGGTTAAGGTCATTCCCTTTGATTCCTAGTTTGCTACAGATTTTTATCATGAATGAGTTTTGGATCTTGCCAAATGCTATTTCTATAGCTACAGTCAAGAACGGAAGGATGTGAGATTTTACCTTACTTGCAGGTTAAGTTAGCTTGTCACAATTCCATGGTCACTGGCAGAAGTCAGAGTCAACAGACTTTTTTACTATGGCACAGCAAGCAGCACAAATATCAGCATATTTGTGTCGGGTCCCTTTGCCCCAAAGTCCCATGGGAAAAACAGATGGATCCATGTGGAGCCTGCGAAGGCAGTAGGTTGCACTACATGAAATGAAACCTGAGTTTAAAGAACCCAAGTCTTAAAATGTTTGCCCTCTGCTCCAGAGGGAGACATCTTTTTTACACTGGACAGTAAGCATGCCTGCCTTTTGCTTCAGGGGGAAGCACTGTATCTATTTTCCTGGGCTGTTCACTTTACGTGCATGATTAACAGATAGTCCTGAACAAAAAAGAATCACTGTCTTGACTTGCAAGATATGCAGAAACATGAGAATTGTGTTCCAACAATTTTTCCAATATAGTACATACTAACACCAATACATTTCCTAGAGTTGAAAAACCTCATATTCCTTGGATAAATTCTACTTCATTGTGGTGCAATTTTTATACATATCTGGATTGTAATTTTCCCGTTTTTTTTTAATTTATGTGTTTTGCTTCTATGGTTAAAAACTAATTGTATTTATAAATTACATTACTTTTATTGTTCTTGACCAGTTTTGGTGTCAAAGATATACAAGCCTTATAAAAATGAGGTAGGTAGGCTTTTCTCTTTTTCTAGTCACTGAGTGAGTATATATAAAATAAGAATTTCTGTTATTTGAAGATAAAGTAAAATTAGCCTAGAGAATCATCTATACTTGTCTCTTTCAGGGAAAGAAAACTGGATTATTAATTCCATTTCTCTAGTAGTTACCCATCTAATTCTTGCGTTGATTTTGGTATTATATTTTTTCTCAGAAATTATCCATTTCCCTCCTAAAGTTGCTCATAGTATTCATTTATGATTTTTTAAATCTTCACTTTTATATTCATGTCCTTTTTCAAATATATCCCTATATAATCTATATAACTCTTACATACCCTACCAAAAAAACAAATCCAAAATGTTTCTTTATGCCTTTTTTTTTCTTTTTTCTTAATCAGTCTTGCCAGGAGTTCATTATAGAATTAATTCTTGGGGCTCCTGGGTAACTCAGTCCATTAAGCGACTGACTCTTGACTTCCGTTCAGGTCATGATCTCAGGGTCATGAGATCAAGCCCCACGTCAAGCTCCATGCTGAGCTGGAGCCTGCTTAAGGCTCTCTTTCCCTCTCCCTTTGCCCCTCCCCTGCTTGCTCTCTTGCTCTCAAAAAAAAAGAAAAAAATTCTTTCAAATTAATAGTTTGGGATTATGTTGATCTTTGTTTATTTGGTTTTTTAATTCAGTAGTATTTCTCTCATCTTTATTATCTCTTGCTATAGTTTTATGTTCACTTATTCTTACATTCTTTTATCCTTATAGTTTCTAGGATGGAACATGAATCATTTATCTTCAGACTTTCTTCTAGTAAAGTTACCTCTAAATCCTGCTTTAGCTCCATCTCATAAGTTTTGATACATAGTTTATTTTTGTACAGCTTTTGCATTGTGCTTTCTTCCTTAACCCATACTATTTAGAAGTAGAATTTAATATTACCAAATACACAGCAATTTTTCAACTAGCTTTTTTACCGACTTGTGGTCAGAAAACTAAAAAAAAAAAAAAAAAACTCTCCATTATTGGAGATGATATAAAGAGGTACATATGGTACATACAAAGTTAAAGATATACAAAGAGATTATTGATTTTACTTTTTTTGAGTGAGAGAGCATGCACAGAAGCGGGGGGGGGGTGTGCAAAGGGAGAGCAAGAGAGAGAATCCCAAGCAGGCTCCACACCCGGCGTGTGGAGCTCAATGTGGGGTTCCACCTCACTATCTCGAGATCACGATCTGAACAGAAAACTGGAATCGAGGGTTAGCACCAACTGAGCCACCTAGGCACCCCTTAATTATACTTTTTAATGTTTACATTACCATACTTTGTTTAATATTCTTGACCTATCAATTTCATTATATATTTCATACACACAGACACACACATATATATATATAAAAGAAATATATATATATATATATTTCTTTTAGTTTAAATTCTATTTCACTTAAGGACCTCAGCTTTCTTTAATTTGTATTTACACATTAGATCTTTTGGCATCCCTACAATTTCAACTTCTCAGCATCATTTTGGTTTTGTTATTTCACTTGGATGCAGGGTAAAACTGACTGAGTTGTTTGGTTTTTTAAAGATTTTATTTATTTATTTATTTATCTGAGAGCAAAAGCAAGAGAGATCACAGAGGAAGAGGGAGAGGGAGAAGGAGGCTCACCAGTGAGCAGAGAGCCGGAGGCAGGGCTCAATTCCAGGACCCTGAGATCATGACCTGAGCCAAAGGCAGACGCTCAAGTAACTGAGCCACCCAGCTGCCCCAAAGCTGACTGAGTTTTATGACCAATCTAATAATCCAACTTCTAACAGATGAGTTTAATCAACGTACATTCATTGTGATTGTAACATTACTGGTGAGTTAGGACTTACTTCCATTATCTGATTTTTTTTTCTTTTTGCTTTCTTTTTATCACATTTTTTCTTGGTCCTTTCTTCACTGACTTGCTTCCTGTTGGACTGATTATTTTTATACCTGTATTTTTTCCTCCTGTTCATTTAAAAATTGAATCGCATTGCTATTATTTTGGTGATTCATTTTAGCATATTAAGATTCATTTTTTATTTTTTTAATAATAATTTTTATTATGATATGTTAGTCACCATACAGTACATCCTTAGTTTTTGATGTAGTGTTCCACGATTCATTACTTGCGTATAACACCCAGTGCACCATGCAATATGTGCCCTCCTTAATACCCATCACCAGCCTATACCATTCCCCCAACCCCTCCCCTCTGAAGCCCTCAGTTTGTTTCCCAGAGTCCATAGTCTTTCGTGGTTCATTCCCCCTTCTGTTTACCCGCCCTTCATTTTTTAAAAGATTTTATTTATTTATTTATTCATTCATTCATTCATTCATTCATTCATTTGAGAGAGAGAGAGAGCACAAGTGGGATGGGCATAGGGTCAGGAAGAGGGACAAGCAGATTCCACACTGAGCACGGAGAGGATGTGGGGCTTGATCTCACGACCCTGAATCATGACCTGAGCCAAAATCAAGAGTCAGTAGCATATTAAGATTCAAACTTAAAAATTTTCTAACAAGATCTTGAATTATGTAATACTTCTATTTGTAATTAAAACAATGACTACTGGGGTGCCTGGGTGGCTCAGTTGGTTAAGCATCCGCCTTCAGCTCAGATCATGATCCCAGGGGCCTGGGATTGAGCCCCACGTCAGGCTCCCTGCTCAGCGGGGAGTCTGCTTCTCCCTCTTCCTCTGCCTGCATCATCCCCTGCTTGTGCTCTCTTTCTCACTATCTCTATGTGTCAAATAAATAAATAAAATATTTTTTAAAAAATTAAAAATAACAAAATAAAACAATGACTACAGTTCACTGAAAACCCTTGAAAGTGCCACAGCTTATTATTTTTACATAGAGCTTCATTTTTTACTCTTTTAAACAGATAAAGCATTTTTTGTAATCAATAGTTAATTAAATTTACCAACATATTTCATTAAATGCTGTGTTCATTCTTGTTTCTCATGCTCCACGTCCTCTCTCTGTGGTCACTTTTTTTCTTACCAAAAAAAATTCTTTAATGGAAGCAAATGAGAAATTCTCTTACACTTTATGTGTTTCAAATTCTCTTTATTTTGCCCTCACTCTTGCATGATTTTTGTATATGCAATTTGAAGTTTACCTAGATCTTTATTCAGCACTTCTAAAATACCATTCCATTCTCTCTGGCATCAATTGTCAAGAGTAAAAGGTTGTTGTTTGTCTAAATGCTGTTAATCTACAGGTAACTTTTGTACTTTCTCTGATAACTTTTAAGATTTTCTTTTATTCCTAATGACCTAGTCTCATTACAATATTTCTAAAAGTGAGGGGCGCCTGGGTGGCACAGTCGTTAAGCATCTGCTTTCGGCTCAGGGCGTGATCCCAGCGTTCTGGGGTCAAGCCCCACATCAGGCTCCTCTGCAGGAAGCCTGCTTCTTCCTCTCCCACTCCCCCTGCTTGTGTTCCCTCTCTCGCTAGCTGTCTCTCTCTGTCAAATAAATAAAATCTTTAAAAATATATATATTTCTAAAAGTGAATTCATTATGATTTATATGGTTTTATACTCAAAGTATGTGAGGGCTAATCTTAAATTCTAGAAATTGTATTGATTGATTAGATTTTATTTATTTATGAGAGAGAGAGCATGAGTGGGAGGAGGGGCAGAGGGAGAGGGACAAGCAGACTCCCCGCTGAGCAGGGAGCCCAACACAGGGCTTGATCCCAGGACCCTGAGATCATGATCTGAGCCAAAGTCAATCACTTAACTAAGCCACCCAGGCACCCCTGGAAATTTAACTAACAATTATCTTTCACGTATTGATTCTTTGATATTTCTTCCATTCTCACTTCTTTGTAACTCATATTAAATAAATACTGGAGCTCTTCAATTAATGTCATGCTTCTTAACTGCTCTTCCATATTTTGTTTTCTATGCTGAATGATGAATGAGCACTTGAGTCTACAAGTTTACTTTTTTGTTTTTGACTGTGTCCCCTCAAGAGACTGTCCAATATACTGTATTTTTATTTCATTGACTCTATTTTTATTTCCAAGACATTTGATTCAATCTACCAGTATATTATTTTATTCCTTTCCATTTTTGTCTCACACTTTTCTGTTCTTTTAACAACCATTACAAAGTCTTTCTCAGGCTTCTCTAAAATTAATCAGAAGTTTATGTTCTGATCATTTGTTTTCTGCTCACGTGGTTGCCTTCCTTAGCATCCCCCCCCCTTTTTTTGGTAAGTTTTAAAATTTGGGGGCATAGGCTGATTTCTAGTAAAGTTTTTTTTTAATTTTATTTCCCTTTCTTCTCTCCATTCTTATTCCTGCATGACTAATGGATTGAACTGCAACAGCCTCCATCCAGCCGATACAGAACTAGTTCTGATGACAGCGACTGCCCTGCGTGATATTACTACCACTTCTTCACAACACCTTTTGTGAGATCCAAATCTAGGTTAGCTGCCACCTCAATGCTCTTCTGCTTGGATACTATAATTGCTATTTACTCTTGATTTCTGCCACCAGCAAGACTATACGCTCTATAAGGGCAAGGTCCTGGCCATCTGTTCACTGTTACATAATCCAGCACCACAAAATATGTCTGAAAAAAAGTAACACTCATTAAATAGCTGCTGAATGAAAGAAACAAATGTTTGCACCACTGAATAATGTGTCTGATGGTATTGCCATTGTACCATTTCCTCAGGACCCATGTGGTTAATTTTGGAGCTCTACGGGTCATGACTTTTCTGGGTGGCAGATGCTCACTTCTGAATAGTGATTTAGTAAGCCCTTGGCTTCTAATTTGATCAGTACTTCTTTCTTTCTGAGTTATTTTCACACTGGGTGGATCTGATGGGCCAGCAGCTATGAAACGTGGCAGGAGAAGGGGATAATATCTCTACTCTGCATTTTGCTCCATTGGTATAATTACTATGAAGACTATAGATTAATTAAATCAGCTCCTGGTTACCGTAATACCCTCTTTGAAATCCAAAGATGAGGGGTTTCATTTTATACAACATTTTCATTTCTTACTGAATAGAAACCAACTAAAATTAGCTCCAAGTCATTACTAGGCTGTCAAAATGGAAGTGTCTTCAGCATACTCACTTCCTGTCAATAATACCTGACAAACCTAGAATCATTTAAACCTTCTCACAAATGGCTGTGGGGAGCATGTCATTTCATTTTAACTCTAGACTTACTGAAGGCCACACTGAGATAGTCTGTAAAAACATGAGATGATGTCTCTTGACATTTACAAAGTATTCTAACTTTATTTATGCATATTGTTTTGTTTCCAAGACTGCTGATAATTACTGTCATGACAAACACACACGTTTCCTTTTTACCCATAGGAAAATTGTTTTGGGTTTGCCTTCTTCTCCTTCAGGTTTAGTAGTAATCTTTATCCCAATGTTTATGTTAAGATTTTTTTCTTAAAAAAGCTAATTTTTATCAAACATACTTCTTTAATGAAGACAAATCATCATTTAACATTTTTTAACCCTTTAGAATAGACACAGGAGCACTATGTACTAATAGGCCTTAAAATCTATATGCCTCTAGGATAACACTGGAAAAAAAATTGATCCTATTTCTGTTTTTCTTTATATAGTGGGGAAAATATATATTTTTTTTGTCTTTGAGACGTTTGACTATTTTCCTAAATTTATCATATTTCTAATAAATATTCAAGTTTATCATAATTATGCATAGAAAGGTCCCAGCCATAGTTTCTTCCAACTATTACAGCCATCTTTATAGTACAGCCTTCATTGCATTTAGACCAGCTTAGTATATAATTTATGTTCTTAAACCTTAATTTACTTGAAGCATTCAAAAGCTCATTCATTCATTCATTTATTCATTCCATGGTTCCAATTTCTAAGATTTTTTTCTAGTTGTAGATCTTTTCATTATAAAAGCCAGTACAGTCCTTACTGGGTTACAGATTAGATTTTTTTTTTAAGTTTTTATTTTAATTCCAGTATAGTGAGCATACGGTGTTACATTAGTTTCAGGTGTACAATATAGTGATTCAACACCTCCAAAAACACCCGGTGCTCATCACAAGTGCGCCCCTTAGTCCCCATCACCAATTTCCCCCATTCCCCCCACCTCCCCTCAGGTAACCATCAGTTTGTTCTCTATAGAAAAGAGTCTGTTTCTTGGTTTGTCTCTCTCTCTCTCTTTTTTCCTTTATTCATTTGTGAGTGAAATCATATGGAATTTGTCTTTCTCTGATTGACTTATTTCACTTAGCATTATACTCTCTAGCTCTGACCATTTCATTGCAAATGGCAAGATTTCATTCTTTTCTTTATGGCCAAGTAATATGCCTGTTTGTGTGTGTGTGTGTGTGTGTGTGTGTGTGTATACATATACACATACATGTATTTACACACCACATCCTCTTTATTTATCAATACATGGACACTTGAACTCCTTCCATATCTTGGCTATTGTAAATAATGCTGCTATAAACATAGGGCTGCATGTATCCCTCTGAATTGTGTTTTTGTATTCTTAGGGTAAATACACAGTAGTGTGATTGCTAGATCATAAGGTAGCTCTATTTTCAACTTTGTAAGGAACTTCCATAATGTTTTCCAAATTGGCTGCACCAGTTTTTATTCTCACTAACAGTGCACAAGTGTTCCTTTTTCTTCACATCTTCACCAACACCTGTTGTTTCTTGTGTTTTCGATTTTAGCCATTCTGACAGGTGTGAGGTAGTATCTCATTGTAGTTTTTTTTTAAGTTTTTTTTGAATTCCAGTTAGTTAACATTCAGTGTAGTATTCATTTCGGGTGTACAGTTTAGTGGTTCAACACTTCCATACAACACTGGGTGCTCATCCCGGCAAGTGTGCTCCTTAATCCCCTCTCTATAGTTTCGATTTGCATTTCCGTGATGGTAAATGATAATGAACATCTTTTTACATGTCTGTTGACCAGGTTACAGATTAGACTGATGAAAGGAAACTATGATCAGGGAAAGAACGTAGGTACACCTATTAATTTCTCTCAAAGCTGCACTTTCAAGAAGTTGTGACAGAGAGTCACTAAAGTTCACGTATTCAGTACAATCACATTAAAAAATTATAGGGACACCTAAGTGGCTCAGTCGGTTAAGCATCCAACTCTTGATTTCAGCTCAGGTCATGATCTCAGGGTTGTGAGATCAAGCCCTGCATCGGGCTCCACACTGGGCGTGGAGACTGCTTAAGATTCTCTCTCTCCCTCTCCCTTTTCCCCTCTACCCTCCAAAAAATTATAATGACAACATGAATAATGTTTATTGTAACTATGGATTATGAAACACTCACAATTCTCAAATTATAAATTTACACCTGAAGACTATCAGAAACAAGGTATATTTAAGAAAAGTATATTATTGATTAAAGTATATTTAATGTTTAAATGTAGACAAAAATAAAAAACAAAAAGTCAGATATAGAAAAACATAAATTCATATCTCATAATATTACCCAACCACATAGAGGACAACAGATTGGCTATAAACTACATGAAGAATTTGAATGTCAATTCTTAGACTCCTATGTGGGATTCTTTTCTCTTTTTGTTAAAGAATTTTTTTTTTTGAGAGAGAGAGTGAGTGAGAGAGACAGGAGGAACAGGAAAGAGGGAGAGGGAGTGGGAGGAGCAGACTCCCCACTGAGCAGGGAGCCCAAAACAAGGCTCGATCCCAGCACCCTGAGATCATGACCTGAGCCAAAGGCATCCATGTAACCCATCCAACCACACAGGCGCCCGTCCTATGTGTGATTCTATGATGATAAACACACCACTGTAACATAAAATAATTCATTTCTACACAAATTGTTGAATGCCAACTATGTGCACAGTGAAAAAGGCACTATACTTTGCCTCAAGGAATTCACAGACTAATGGAAAATAAAGACAAATTCTGATGTTAGATACATTTTTCTGAATAAATTCCCAATTCTTCCCATTAATAAAAGACACGTGTGCTTCTGTAATTTATAATTACAAACAAGCAATCTCTTCATATTAATAAATAAAAATCTCCATTCCAATCAGGCACTAATGTAAAACAGTCACTCACTTCCCACCTGCCACCCCATTTACTAATGCACAGAGGGAAAAGGACACTGAACTGTTGAGTGTCACAAANTTCATTTCGGGTGTACAGTTTAGTGGTTCAACACTTCCATACAACACTGGGTGCTCATCCCGGCAAGTGTGCGCCTTAATCCCCTCTCTATAGTTTCGATTTGCATTTCCGTGATGGTAAATGATAATGAACATCTTTTCACATGTCTGTTGACCAGGTTACAGATTAGACTGATGAAAGGAAACTATGATCAGGGAAAGAACGTAGGTACACCTATTAATTTCTCTCAAAGCTGCACTTTCAAGAAGTTGTGACAGAGAGTCACTAAAGTTCACGTATTCAGTACAATCACATTAAAAAATTATAGGGACACCTAAGTGGCTCAGTCGGTTAAGCATCCAACTCTTGATTTCAGCTCAGGTCATGANAAAATTAACTTGCTTCATAAATTAACAAATTACTGAAGAATCCTCTGTGTCTGCTATTTTCTTATCCCCAGTAGGTCTCCTAAATTGTCTCCCATGTTTCATACATTTAAATAATGAATCAACACCCACTCCAAAAAGGTTCATCAATGATGGTAACATTAACGACTACCAGTATCTTCTTCTGCAGACATTAGCTACTACTTTCATTAGAACGAATGTGTACCATGGTCTTCCCTCAAAAGGAGTCTGTACCAAATAATTGGACACCAGGATGGAATAGGTAGCATCCTTGTTTGTCCAGATGCCCACTGCCAGGCAAGGGAGAGGCTGAGGAGAGCTTTCTTGCAGCATGACTATCTCTGCCATCTTAGTAATTCATAGCAACCAGACTATCCTCTTGAAAGCCAAGCTTCTTCATGGACTTCTAGTTCACTAAAAATGGCTTGAGGTACTTTGTGTTGTGCATACAATATGCCTAGCACAGGCAAACTTCATCTTGCATCCGAAGGTTAAAAGAGTCCCTCCTCTAATATAATCCAACCACCACTTGCACAATCTCAAATATTCTGCAGTTAGATAGCAACCTAATGTCAAGTTTATCAACTATATCCAAGATAAATTTCCAGGTCACTTCAGAAGCTGACTGCCAGTCTTAGACACCTCAGTCTCTAGGTGATATCCTTTTCTCT
The DNA here is from genome assembly GCF_002007445.2 of Ailuropoda melanoleuca. NCBI lineage: Eukaryota > Metazoa > Chordata > Mammalia > Carnivora > Ursidae > Ailuropoda > Ailuropoda melanoleuca. The sequence goes on from NC_048227.1 coordinate 54,956,812, forward strand.
TCTAAGCCTCTTGTGAAATTATAAACACCTATTTTTTTGTCATTCTGTAACCTATAGACAAATGGCCATCTAACCACTATCACCACACTGGATATACAACTGTGAAAGAGTATCAATGACCTGGCCACTGAAACTTCTACTGGAAAGGAGAAAAAGAAAAGGAAGGAAAGGGCTGGAATGAGCAGGAGCAGGGAGTTGGTAATTTTTAATTTACAAATACCCATGCAGTGAAAAAGAAAAAGAAACTGAGGGGTATAGGAAACCACCTCTTTCATTCCTGCAATTGAACGCAAGGTTGGGGCTTGAACATACGTCTTTCCTCTTCTGCAACCTGTTCTGTGTTCTTCCTGCCTTCAGCCAGTGGCTCACAGGACCGTGGTCTCCTGGCATAAGCCAACCCAATGGAACTGAGCCCTCACTGGCTGCTTAAGGTTGCAGTTCTTTCTTGTTCACTTTTTTACAAAAAGCAGGAGCCACTAATTCTCCTTGGTATGCTTATAAATAAACTGTCCAACAACACAGTCTCTATCTCTGTGGGACTCTTCCCTAATGGCTCACGGAACTCCTGAATCCCCAGGTAGCCATCCCAGGCTCAAGTTAAGTGGGATTGTTATAAAATTCTAATGGGGTATGCACCCATCCTGTGGTCTAGACTCACACAACTAATTCGATATAGAGTTACCTGTCCATTTGTAAACCAGTCCTGACAACGATATCTCTTCATTCTCTCTCTCAAATCCATCCCCTCATCCCACTCCACTGCCACAACTTTAGTTCAGTGCTTCATCACTTCTCATTGGGGTTATGCATTTATCACACAGCCCTGTGGGTGATGAATTGCCTGTATTTCTATGAGACAGTATTTTATAAGTTCCCTGTGGGCAGGCATCATGTCCTACATGACTTTTTCTGCCAGCACATTATAAACTGCTGGGCATATATTAGATAGTCAAAAAAAATGTTTGTAGAATGAACTCATCTCTTGGTTTTTCTTCCTCTCACCAGTGTTTTCCCTCTAATCTACCTTTCACAACGCTACCAAAACAATCTTCCTGAAATATAAATATGATCATGCCATGTGCCTGGCTAAACTCCCTCTATAATACCTAAAAGCCTTCAGGACAACATGCAAAATACTTGTCTTGTATTCATGCCAAACACTCGTCTTATCTGTGCTTCCCGAGGGAAATCTCATTAAACTCCGTCCCTACCAAAGCAGTTCCCTACCTCCCATGCTCTCTCATGCACACCTCTAAGACTTGACTCAAGCAGTTCCCTCTGTCTAGGATGCCCTTGCTATCTTGATTCCCCAAACTAATGTCTTCATCCTTCAGAATTCAGATCAAGTGTCAATATCTCAAGGAAGCATGCCCTAACTCTTCCATCTGGATTAGATGCTTCTCTGGGCTTTCAAAACACTCCACACATAGTTTTAGCACAGCATTTATCACACTAAATGATAATTTTCTGTTGCCTCATACATATCCCCACTTAGACTGAAAACTCCTTGAAGGCCTGAGTATATCTCGTTCATGTTTGAATTTCTGCTGCCTGGCATAGTGCTTGGATATATATCAGTTGTTAAAAAACATCAACAAATGAATATAGGAATAAATAAATCATCCTTTGCATGATTTGTTATTTTCACATCCACTGTTTTGTTTGATTCTCACTTTAGTCCCATGAAATTAAATGTACAGATACCAGAGTCTCTATTATGCTGATAAGACAAAAAGGGCACCTACCACAAGATTATGCCACTAGTAAATCAAGGATCTAGTTTCTTCTTTTTTTTTTTTAAGATTTTTTTTAAGTAATCTGTGCACCCAACATGGGGCTCAAACTCACAACCTTGAGGTCAAGAGTTGCATGTTCTACCAACTGAGCCAGCCAGGTGTTCCCAAGGATCTAAGCTTCAAATCCAGGTCCCTCTGACTTCAAATGCAGTGTTTATAATGGCAATATTCAAGGATGCCTTAGCAGTTTCTCAGCATAGAAATTTAGGCACCTCATAGGTCAAATTGCCTAAAACTTGTTCTGTGGTCTATGAAGTATCTGGTTATTAACCTCAACCTGCCTGAATTATTCTGAATTTCTTCTTCACTCATCCCTAGTCAGCATTATGTTGGTTCTGTCTGTCAGTGGCTAGCTCAGATGATCATAGCACAGTGCCAAGGAGAGATTATAAAGTTAGGACATGTCTATGAAGCTACGTTGGATTAATTCATCCAACACTATGCACATCTTCTTAACTCATACCAACTTCCTAGCAAACAAAGCATTCTAGGCTGACAGAGACTAGTTAAGATGATGTGAATTGATCCCAGCAGATCCAGAAATTTGTTCATGAACCCTACATTTTAAAGCAAATGAGAAAATGAACCAATTCTAAAAAACCAATTACTTTGTATATCCAGGAAGACAGTATTACTATGGCAAAAAGAGAGAGAATTTGCTCCAGCTTTTAAAAATATTTTCTTAACTTCTAACATCTGCTCATTACTGTTGCAAAGAAAATTAATAATATCTTCAAGCTTTTAAGTCCTCAGTATCACCTACTGACACCATTTTTTTCTCTCTCTTTGCTTAAGTTTTTTGTGAACTGGTAGGAGTCTACACACTACATTTCCTGACCGATTCAAAAGAAATTCTAGAACATTTTCAAAATAAAAGTTATGGTTATAACAACTCCTTATTTATAGAGGACCTACTCTGTACCAGGCACTGTGGTAAAGGCTAAATATTTGTTGACTCATTTATGAACTCAAAAACTACAAAAAGAAGCATTATTTATCCCCCTTTAAATTTGGGATAACAAATGTGCTGAGAGGTTATACGGCTTTCTCAATACCCCAAGTCTGCTCAGTAAAAGAACCTGACTTTGAACTAATATATCAAATTCTAAAGACATGCTTTATGCTACTGCATCACTACAGCACATAGTAAGTGTTCAATATTTTTGTGTAAATAAGCCAACTGTGGTTGAACCTGTCTTTACCCTAGGATGCTGAAGCTATCCACAAAAATGAAGCTTACTGGCACTGCACTAGATTTGACTGCCTAAAATAACTTTCTTAAGGAATGTACTTTAGGGGTTTTGGGTTTTGGGGTTTTTTTTTTTTTTGGAATGTACTTTAGGGTTTAATCACATTACTTTCACCTCAGTGGCCAGTGCAACGCTGAATGTTTAATTATGCTACTAGTTTTATACCTAATCAATCTTTTTCATTAAAATCTAGTGAAGCAGACAACTGAGATAATTACTGCAGAATCATCTTAATTAAAAATTTTAGCTTCTAATTAAGAGTCATTGTTTATCTCATCAGGAAACAGGATTCATGACACGGCTGCCCTATTCATTAAATTTTTTAGCCTTTTTTGAGGTTAGACATAGCATATGATACTCCTACCTATGTGAGCATTTGTGTTTACACATGCACATATGCTAAAGTATATTTAGGAGTGTTTTAACTGTATCAGAGGAAAATAATTAATAAAAAGCATGAACTCCAATGGAAATTCTGTCACTGAAACCCTTGATCCAGTATTTATGTCTCAGCTAATTACAAAGTGTTCAAAAGTGAATTATTTATACTTCCATTGCTAGCTGAATACATAATTATATTCACAACTGAACAAAAGCTGCCCTAAAACTTCTCACAAGTTATGAATTTAAACAAGGACTGTTGAACATCCACTCCAGTCTCGGCAGCATAAAGAAATAATTATTATTTCCCTAGACTCCCATTTCTGGAAAATTTCTTTCCACCATGAGAATCATGCAGACAGGACTTCAGAAGTAAGTCACAGTCTCCCTAGAGTGTAGGAAACTCCATCCAATCCAATGGTAAATACAGCCATGATACCTTGTCCCTCGAGAAACCCAGCTTCATTACTCACTGCAGCTGCACTGAAGCCTCCAAGTGCACGAGTTTTGTTGTGTGATTCATAACCAAACACTGGCAAATGCTTTAAGTCATTATCCTTTGCTTCAACAGTACAAGGCCATTCTTAAACTTTCACAATGGTAATTCACGAATCCATTGCTCTATTAAACTTGGGTAAAATTAACCACTGGAATTGGCTTAAGGATAATTTAAATTTATGAATGTAAACCACACAAAAAGTTCCTATGTGGAACTATTTGGAAGCCAAACGGCTTCCATCAGCTATGACAATGACAAGCATGGCCTCACACGAAATCAAAGTTGACAACAGGCAGTCAAATATTTTAAGCTTACAAGGAAAAATCCCACTCAATTTTTCATGCTAGCAGTTAGCTGATTAAAAGTTATGGGGGGGGTAGGCAGAGGCAAGAAATAAAATTTAATTCATCATCTACAACAAAAGTTTTAAAATTATCCTCTGAGGAGGGAAGATGTAGGAATTTGGGGAAATGACAACCTGCTCCCCCAACAACCAAGTGCTTTCTTTGTCTCCCTACAATTTCCATTGCCTTCCTACCCTAAGAACAGTGGACACTACAGCTTTCTAATGAAGTAAGCAAGTCCTTGCTTTGCACTTAGTCTTGGACAATGGACATATGATCTTTAAGTGCTCAGTATCCACCTAAATGACTTCAAAAATCATTTCAAATTGGAAAGGGGACTAGGGTCGAAAGATAAAAATTCAAACTTTCCTTGAAGAAATCTTGAAAGTAATTACTGCTCTCAGTATGAAAAAAAAAAGATGGAGATAGAAGAGAATTATAGTTTAAGGTAGGGTATTTTCCCTGAAAGTTACTAAACACACCTGATTATATTATACCAGGCTCCCCTGCTATGAAGCTTTATTCCTTGGACATAAAACAAACAAAGCATAAGATTAAATATGCATAAAAGCCAGACTTCCAAATGAACACCAGCATTCAGATTTTTACACACATTCAAAGGTGCATTTTCTTCTGGGAACAATTTGTACATAGTTCCAGATGTTTTCCCTTCCAGAAAACAACAAACACTACTTAGCATCCATTTTGCCAGTGTAAGCAATGGGCACTTTAAATCCTGTCCGCTGCACCATGGCCCACTGTTATCACAGCCAATGCCTCACCTGGACTTGTACTGTATATTGATGCTGAAAGAATCCATTCAGATAAATTATTGACTGGCAGCAGATGAGCTGATAAGGAGAGAGCATCGTTATTTTGCAAAATGGTCAATGCAGGGTGCTGTAAAATAAAAATATAACCAAGGAATGCTTCACGAATGTAGCACATTTTATGGCAAAGGGGCTGATGAATAATGTGCCTCTGGAGACCATGCACTCTTCTTTCCCTGCACTGATTGTGACATGCAGGACAATGTTATGCTGCTGGAAGTGTCCAGCCACCAGTGTTAATTGGCTTATAAATTCTTTTGGCAGCAGAATACTGATTGCTTGATAAACGGATCATTAAAATAAAGGAGCAAAAGGGCATAACGAGGAATATTCTCAGAAAGGTGTTGAGGCTTCTAATTCCTAACTCAGCTGTTATGGAAGGGTAAGAATAACTATCATTACAGCTGCCATTTCTTGAGTTCTTACTATGTTCCAAGCACTGGATTTACATACTATGATGGTTAATTTTATGTGTCAACTTGACTGGATTATGGGATCCCCCCGATATTTGGTTAAACAATATTTCTGGCTCTGTCTGTAAGTGTGCCTCCAGAAGGAATTAGCATTTGAATCAGGGGACTCAGTAAAGCAGATGGCCCTCCCCAGGATGGGTGGGCATCATCCAATCCACTGAGGGCCTCAACAGATGAAGAAGGTGCAACATCCAAAAAACAGATAACCCAATTTAAAAAGGGCAGAAGATATGAACAGACGTTTCTCCAAGGGAGACACATGGATGGCCAACAGACACATGAAAAGATGCTCAGCATCACTCATCATCAGGGAAATGCAAGTCAAAACTACAATGAGATATCACCTCACACCTGTCAGAAGGGCTAAAATCAACAACACAAGAAACAAGTGTTAGTGAAGATGTGGAGAAAACAGAACATGTGTGCACTGTTAAAATAAAAACTGGTGCAGCCACTGTGGAAAACAGTATGGAAGTTCCTTACAAAGTTAAAAAATAGAGCTACCTTATGATCTAGTAATTGCACTACTGGGTGTTTACCCAAAAAAATACAAAAACACTAATTCAGAGGGATACATGCAGCCCTATATTTATAGTAGCATTATTTACAATAGCCAAGATATGGCAGCAGTTCAAGTGTCCATGTATTGATAAATAGATAAAGAGGATGTGGTGTGTAAATACATATGTGTGTGTGTATATACACACACACACACACACGCATGCACAATGGAATTTTATTCAGCCATAAAAAAAAAATTAAATCTTGCCATTTGCCAGAGCTAGAGAGCGTACTGCTAAGTGAAATAAGTCAGTTAGAGAAAGGCAAATTCCATATGATTTTACTCACAAATTAACAAAGGAAAAGAAGAGAGAAAGAGAGACCGAGAGAGAGAAAACAAGAAACGACTCTTAAGTATAGAGAACAAACTGACGGTTACCAGAGGGGAGGTGGTTGGTGGGAGATGGGTGAAATAGGTGATGGGGATTAAAGAGTACACTTATGATGAGCACTGAGTAATGTACAGAATTACTGATTCACTACATTGTATACCTTGATCTAATATAATACTGAATGTGAACTATACTGGAATTAAAATTAAAAACTTATTTAAAAAATAGGTGAAGAAGGTGGAAGAAGAATTTGGCCCTTCCTGCCTGGTTGCTTGGCTGAAACATGGATCTTCTCCTTGCCTCAATGTTCCTGTCTCTCAAGCCTTCGGAATTGGGCTAAATTATACTACTGGCTTTCCTGGTTCTCTATCTTGCTGATGGCAGATCATAGGACTTCTTAGCCTCTGTAATTGTATGAACCAATTCCTTACAATAAATCTCTTCCTAGATATATCTTATTGGTTCTGTATTTCTTGAAAACCCTAATACACATACATCCTCTTCCTTAATCTATGAAGAATACTCCTGCGAAGAAGATATTATTATTCCCATTTTATAGATAAAACCCATATTCTTAACCACTTTGCTCCACTGAGTCTGATATTCAGAATATCCTGGAATATAAAATTCCAATTTTCTTAGAAGGCAAGGATTTGTAATTGTCAACAGAGATGCTTTTAAAAAAAAATGGTTGGGGTGCCTGGGGGGCTCAGTCGGTTAGGCATCTGACTCCTGATTTCGGCTCAAGTCATGATCTTAGGGTCATGAGAGTCAAACCTATGTCAGGCTCTGCGCTCAGTGGGGAATCTGCTTGAGATTCTCTCCCTCCGTGCTCTCTCTCTCTCTCCGCCTCCCTCCCTCTCTCTGTCTCTCTCTCTCTGAGTCTGCTTGAGATTTTCTCCCTCACCCCTCCCTCTGTCCCTCTCCCCATTTATGTTCTCTCTCAAATAAATAAATCTTTTTTAAAAATCATTACAAAAAAAAACAAACAAACAAACAGGAGGCACTTAATTGCATTTTTTAAAAATAACCCAGTAGGGAAAAAAGAATCTATTCATAGAATAAACTTCACTAACTTAGACTAAAATGCAACACAAAATAATTTTTGTGAATTTCACATTATACTTTTAGCACCATTAGTGTTGGCAAGCATGAGTTGATCAGACATCTTTCAAAGCATTCCATAGATAATGTAAAAACAACCCAAAGCACATCTAATGGAAATACAAAATAAGTTATTATTTTTTTGTAAATACTATATCTACCTACACCCTCAATAATGAAACAAAACAATTTATTTAAAAGAGAATAGAGACGTTCAGCCAACATGGTATAAGTCTAATGTTCACAAAATGGTAAAATTACCCTAGAGGACTAGGCAATTTGTAACAATTTTGAAACTTTTTTTTATTTATCAGAAAGAGAGAAGATGGATGGATGGATGGATGGATAGACAGATGACAGATAGATCAAAAGATCGATAGATATATAGGCAGAAAAACTGAAAGGAATCTTCATTTATAAGCAAACATCAGAATTTTAGACCCTTAAAGGTTACCTACTCCTAATTCCCCAAACACAATTTAGCCCCTACAGGACAAAATAGACAATATTTAGCTTAATAATTTCCTATAACTGCTGTAACAAATTATCACATAACAACAAAACAAATGTATTATCTTACAGTTCTGGAGATCGAAGGTCCAAAATGGGTTTTACGAGCTAAATTCCAAGTGTTGGCAGAGCCGCATTCTTTATCGAGGCTGTGATAGAGAATCCACTTCTTTGCCTTTCCCAGCTTATAGAGGCTGCCTGCATTCCTTGCTTTATGGCCCTCCCTTCATCCTCACAGAACATCACTTCAACTTCTGCTTCCAACATTGCATCTCCTTTTCTAACTCTGACTCTCTTGCCTTATTCTTGTAAGAACCCATATGATTATATTGGGCTTAGCTGGGTAATCTGGGCTACTCCTCTTATCTCAAGATCCTTAACCCCATCTACAAAACTCCTTTGCCATGTAAGGTAACATATTCACAAAGTCTGAGGATTGGGACATGGACATCTCTGGGGAGCTGCAATTCTATCTACCAGAAACTCTCTGTTAGACAACTATCACAGCTCACTGGGGGATGGAGGGGAGCCAGGACCTTCTTTATCTTAGGAACTAACTTATTACTAATCACAAAGGTGGCCAAAGGAAGTTAGACCTAAGGGATCACCCCCAGGACTTCTCTTATATATTTACTGCATTTGGTAATCCCAATCAGTCTGTCTTAAATACCATGTACATGCCAAGGATTCCAAAATTACCTCTCCCAATCAGATTCTATAACCAACTACCTACTCAACACACCCACTTGGATGTCTAGTAGGAATCTCTGACTCAGTACATCTAAAATTGATCTCTTCACTCCCCCTCTCCCAAACCTGCATCTCTTACAGTCTTCCCTACTTCCATTAAAAGCAAATTTCTCCTTCCAGTTGTTCAGGCAAAAACCTTAAAATTATCTTTGATTCCTTTATTATTTTCACAGCCTACATCCAATCCATCAGCAAACCCTGTCAGTATTCCATTCAAAATATATCCAGTATCCCTTATCCTCTCATCTCCAACTGATCCAAGACACTACCATCCCTCCCCTGTGTTTTTTCAATAACTATTAACTGGTCACCCTCCTTTTACCCTTTCCTCCTATGGCATATTCTCAGCATAGCAGCCAGCATGGTCTTGATAAAACTTGAGTGTGGTGAATGTTATGGGGTACCACCAAGATGCCCCCTTTAGAACTGAACTATGTGCTATGCCAACAGCCTGGAGCATTGGCTGCCAATGGCTTACACGTGAGTCTCCTCTTGGACTTGCCCTCATCTAACAGGAGCTGCCTCGCTGAAGTTTTGACTTTCCCTTAAGGCATAAACAATGACTAATCAATGTGGAGAGACAAAGGCTCCACCCCTTTTCCTCAATGTGAACCATGGCAGCTTGCAGGGCTCCCTGTGGATCAGCGGAGGCCTCTTTTTGCAACTGTATCACATTTCAGCTCCTCTCCCTGCCAGTTCTGCTCCCCAACTCACTCAGAGATTTTGCATCTGAGGACATTTCTAAAATAAACCTACTACACACAACGAAGCATCTCAGAGCCTGTTTCCAGGAGAACTGGACTTAAGACACTCAGTCAAGATCACATCCCTTTTCTGGTCAAAAACTTCCAATTACTTTCCATTTCATATGAAAACCCACTGTCCTTATAATGGCCTTAAAGTCTTAAGTGAAATGGCCCCTGTGGCCTCATCTCTTACTACTCTTGTCCCTACTACACTAGCCAACCACAAGCAAGCACACTCCTTCCATTGGCTGTTCCCTTTTCTGGAACACTCTTCCTCCAAATATCCACACTGTTTACTCACCTCTATCAAGTCTTCACTGATGACACTTTGCTAGAGAAGGCTTTATTGATCATCCTATGACACTAGAATTGCCCTGCACTCCAACACTCCATAACCTATTTTGTTTTTCTCCATAGCATTCACCCAAACATATGTCATACATGGTTTGCTATATGTATCTTCTTGCTTATCTCACTATGAAGCATTTTGTGTGTGTGTCTCTTTGATTCACTGCTGTATCCTCTATTCTTCAAACAGTGCCTGGTACATGGTAGGTCCTCAGAGTACTTATTGAATGAATGAACGAGGGCCGATTGTGTACCAGCCACCTCTCTAGGCTTATCTGCATATATTATCTCATTTCATACTTACAACAACCCCAAGAGAGGAGTACTATGATGTCCATGTTTCAAATGAGAAAACAATCTCTGATAATCACACCAGAATATCACATACAGAAGTGATAAAGCTCAGATGTAAACCCCTGTTGGTCTAAACACAAAGCCACATCTTTTCACTACACTAGGTATTCAGGTACACAACCTGAGCACATAGGGATGACTAGCTGGCTCACTCAGAGTATCTGTCCCACTGCAGTTACATTACTCTCTTCCCAAACAACTGTAATCTCAACTGAAAAGACAGTTCTAAAAAACAATTTCATTTTATAAAATGTCCACGTGTTCACTGTTACTGTAGATGTCCCACAAAATATTTAAAATTCCTAGCTTTGTAGTAATTGCTGTTATATATGCCTACAAAAGATTAACACACAGATAACTTCTTGCACACACGGAAACCTTCCCCAAAGCTAATTACATTGTTAGTACTATTTGGAACAGTAGGGGGCGGGCAAGGGGTGCAAGTGTTGGTAGAAAACAAAAGTCTGGGTTTTATATCTGAGTTCATGGAAAAAAATAACTCTTTTTCTCCCACTTAGCAAAAGAAAGCTTTATAAAGGAGAGGAGGAAGTTTGGCAAGTTGACACTACGGTCTTATTCAGTGCTCAACACCCATTAACTTCAGAGAAAGCTTCTAGCCTGGATCAGCTGGGCAGGATGCAATGCAAATGGGAAATGAGCCTGACCCCATCACAAAAGCCTTTAGTTCTATACACATGTGGGTCTGATGGAATCCACTGACATAAAAGGAAGGTGAGAAAGCTCTAAATTGGCTTTTACCATCTAAGGATGTTCACACACAAAGCGTGCATTGTACCCACTAATGAAAGACATGTGCTAGAGTGGTTACACATTGCAACCGAATGAAAACTAATGACATGGAACAGCCACAGTGCCTCTAGATTGACCCCTGTAAAGCCTCAGTCCCGACTTGTAACAGGCAGAGCTAAACCAATTTATCACTGAATTATGCATCATTTAATAAAGACTGGTGTGACTCAACCTGCCACAAATGCTGAAAGCTTGAGGAAATGGCCTCCAAAGTCCCCCTGTCCTTTTCCCAAGCTCATCTTTAACCCTTCAGGGACTGATGGACTGATTGAAGTAAAAGTTTAAATTTTATAAACAATACTAAATAACCTTAGGGTAGTTTGACCTTGTGGTTCCTGGGGTCACTTACTTGAAAATTACTACTCTGGCAGAGTTAACTCCTGTTTCTGTAATTCAATGGAGTGTGAATTAAGTGGAAAGGAGGAATTCTCTTTTTTGAACCACCACTGGCATCTTGAAACAGTAGGTCAAAGTATGTTTCCATATGCCAAAAGCCAGCGTTGATTTTACTAGTGGCATTTACAGAGTCATTATCAAAATATACTTTAATTTAAATAAAAATGAATCTTATAGGCTTTTAGGCTCTGCCCAATAGTTTTACATTTTCAAGAGAAAAAAAAATCCTGCTAACTCCATCATTGTCATAGAAACAGAAAAATCAATGCATTACAGGAAGATGTTTCAATAGGAGTGAGTCAAGCAGGGCTGAGAATAGGGACATCCACATCAATTTTAGACCACTGGAGATAAATTATTTTAGCAAAAAATCAGCTGAAGTCAAGGAAACATAGCAATTTCTACCATCAGTCCCATTCAGAACCTTTTTAGTAACAAAGAATGTATAGTTAGATATGTTCTAGATAGTTAAGAAACCTCCCAAAATCTTTCCTTATTTTATTTCTCTTTTCAGTATACAATCATTTTTTATGAGAACAAATTTGTACCACTGTAGGAATGTTTAGGTGCCTTGAAGTCTTATAAGCCTTTTTTTTTTCTTGACAATACACCAAAGATCATGTTTCTCTTTAACTGAACCAAAAAAGTGGATGAAGCCAAAATGCATTTATTATTAAGTTCAGCAGCCACAGATTATGTTGAAGACTGTAGCACTTGTAATGCTCCTTCATCTGGGAAGACACTCTATTAAAAATCTTCCCACTGTGCTTTTGCATTTCATTCCTTCTTTTTCTTCCACCAAGGTAATGAAAGTATCAAGAGTCTCTGAAATATTGGATAAAGAAAATCAAAAGGAGCATTTAAACCGAGAAAACTGTTACTAATCATCAAGAGTTTGTTATTAACTTTTATTTTTCTTAAAGTGCTATATCATTTAAGATGTTTTAGACCAAAAAAAAAATATCTGGGATGACAGAAACTATTCTAAGCACTTTATGTGTATTAACTCAATTTGTACTCAGAACAATGTTATAATAAAGATCCTATTAATATCCCCATCTTACAACTGAAGAAACCAAGGCACAGAGAGGTAAAGTAATTTATCCAAGGTCAATAGCTATCAGTGGGGGAGACTAGATTCAAATCAAGGCAGCCATACTCCAGGGCCTGTGCACTTACTTTTTCATGTCATATTATCTTCAGAAAGGCAGCAAGGTCAACTGGAAGCTTTCATTTTAATAATAAACAAAAAAGAAAACTCATTCAGTTTCTGTGTATTCTTATTAAGGTCCCAAAAGGTGAGACTACACATCTCAGGGAATTTCTCTCAAGTGAAATAATGTGGACCCTCATTTCCAAATTTCATGCAAAATATGAAGTATTCTTTTTCTAGAGTAAAGGTGGTTAATTTCTATTAAGACAAAAACATCATAATGAGAAGAGCCAGGATGAGACGTTCATTATTTTTAGGGTTTAGTTTCATGTTTCAAAATCACCACATCAGAGAGTCTCAAAGCAGATGGCCGCAAAACAGATTTTGACCATCTCCATCCCAATCATATTTGGGAGGTAAGGAACATACAAATTAGAAGTCTAGCAAACAGAAAATCAAAATAAGACATGTTCTTCTGCAAAAATTAAGTAAATTCCAAGCTAATCATTTTATTTTATTTTTTTTAAGATTTTATTTATTTATTTGACAGAGAGAGAGAGACAGCCAGCAAGAGAGGGAACACAACCCAGGGGAGTGGGAGAGGAAGAAGCGGGCTCCCAGCAGAGGAGCCCGATGCAGGGCTCGATCCCAGGACTCTGGGNAAGATTTTATTTATTTTTTTGACAGAGAGAGAGAGACAGCCAGCAAGAGAAGGAACACAACCCGGGGGAGTGGGAGAGGAAGAAGCGGGCTCCCAGCAGAGGAGCCCGATGCAGGGCTCGATCCCAGGACTCTGGGATCACGTCCTGAGCTGAAGGCAGACGCTTAATGAACTGAGCCACCCAGGCGCCCCAAGCTAATCATTTTAAAATTCAAATGTCTACCTTTAAAAAACAGCAGAAAAGGAAACAAAATAAAATTTGGCGGGAATATGGATCCTCTCTCTCCGGTCTGCTCTACTCCATATGATTCATCACAAGCTTTCCCCTCCCATTCCTGGATGTTTGACCACCCAGCAGCTTTGGTTTCCATTTGCCATGATTTGAAGGGAGTTTACACATCTTTTAAGCATTCTGATTGTTTAAATGGAAAAATTTGAAATCAGTATCTCTAGAAACTCTTGAGAAATCTGAAGGGGGAAATAAACTTAAAATCTATTTCTAAAAACAAGTCTTTATAGGAAACCCCAGAGTGGAATAACTAAGTCAAGTCCACCAAACAAGTAGAGACATGATCATCCTCTGGAGTAAATACACTTTCTTTGAGCATTTTGACCTCTATTATTACTACAAAGAATGAAACAAATGCACATGCATGTGTGTGCACTCACACACACATTCTTTCCTTTTCAAAGGATTTGCCTTTGGCAGAAAAGCCCAGGAATCTATTGAAGGTCTTGCATCATGATGGAAGTAGGTGGGTGGCCAGTAACTTGGCTTCTGTTTGGTGTCTGAAGATGATCCAGAAGTGATACTGAAGGATCTGTCCCTCTCCAAGGTGCTGGAGGACTACGGCAGTCTATTCTTTATTTTACCTTCTTCCAATCAAGTATGGTGCTCTGAACTTTACAGGAGATTGATTACTGTTGACTGGTTTATACTGTCTGGCAGACTTAGAGGGAAATTTGAAAGTTAATGAACAATTTAATTCTCCAGAGGATATCTTCATTCTCTGGAGAATTTTGGTAGTATAGACATGACAGCCTTTGAATACAGTTGTGATATAAGTATTTTCAAATAGCACTGAGGCTACCTTAGAGACATTTCTTATCACCCAAATCACTTTAGAATGAATCTTGACAATGATCAGCAATGATACATTATGGGTGGCATGCCAATAGAAGCCCAAATGTGAGACATCAACCATGAGCTAACATTTCTCTGATAGGCATAATTTAAAGATAGACTATTATGGCCTTCAACTACCCATAAAGATCCATTTTATAAAATATTATTATTATTTAATTATGAATGTGGCAGTAGGCTCCAGGTTTTTATGTATGCCTTGAAGCTATCACTAAAATATTTCAGATAATATAAAAGCATGTACCTGTGTAAATGCTAATAATAATAATACTATGGCAGAGCAGAAAGTTAAAAAAATAGATAGAGCATAACTGTTGGAGGGGGGGCCTCTAGTAATTGGAAGAGTCAATGGCCATATGATTCAAGAAAATAGTCTCCCTTGAGAAGGAGACTGATTGTCCTGCATTTATACAGCAGCTAACCAACACTAAGCACACTTTCCTTTGCATATTATTGGTGCCAGCCCGATGAGGCAGAAAATTGCATCGTGTCATTTAATTTCCCAATCTTTGTTTTCATTGTATTAATCTTTTGGCTTTGCTTCACTTTATAATTTGAAGGCTCAGCAAGAAGCAAACCAAATGGAAATTCAGCTTACTTTCATGTCTAGCTGAATGTGTGTGGTGCAGTTTCCAAAAGTTTAATTCTACGTAATACTGTCCATGAATAATAATAGGCTGCTTCTGCATGCAGACTTATTAGTGTTTATTAAGGGTTGCCTTAAAGTTTCTGGGAAATGTGCCCAAAACTCAGTCGCCAAAACATGATTAACAAATTGGTTACAGAAGGAGAACAGATAATTTAAAAACAGAAGTATATCATCCTGTCAAGAAATAAGAACTAAAACCCTCGAAAATGGATTTAACCTAAGTGAGCTTATCTTTCTTTCTTCCCTCCTTTCTTTCTTTGTCTTCCTCCCTTCTTCCCTTTCTGTTGTTCCAATAAAGAAAATAAAAGGAAATAAATATGAAACATAGAAGATTCAGACTCCAGTGAGTTGCACAAGAAGTTAGTATATTAGACTATAAATAAAAGATATTCACAGTATTTAGGGGGTGACACTGGAGTGTAGAGCTTTGAATTGCTTGGACTTTGGAATCAGACCAACCTGGCTCCATCTCCGGCCATCTCTACTTGCCAGCAGTGTGTGTTTTGGCAAGTTATTTAACCTCTCCAAGCTTCACTCCCTTGTCTGTAAGATAGGGAATCTATAAGAAGTGTCTGACAAGGTTGTTATGAAAAGCGAGTATGAAATGTGTATAAACACCTAGCACTGGATCTGGCATCTAGACTATCCTCAATGAGGGCCATGTGACATTGCTGCAGGGACTGCTCACTGTTGCTGCCACTGTCATCAATGTGTACTCAATAAAAGTAAATGAAAGGGTGTAAAGATCAGCCACAACAGGTCCCTTACCTCTACCATAATAACTCCAGTGTCACAAATGATGCATTTGAGAATGCTGGGCTTTGGAGATGGGAGTTCCCTTTTTCTCCTAACTTGTGTAATTTGTAATGATTGCAAGCTTGCAATAGATAACTGACCTTAAAACTGGAATATACCTTTATGTAATTTTTTCACTGTTACAAATGTTATTATCAACCTACCCACTTCACCAAAGACATTGAACCATTGATTCTTTTATGTTTGTGGATCCATCTAAAACATGGTTTATAATGAGTCATAAATAACAAAGAAGTACCAGCGAACCAAGGAGGAACGTATGAAATCACATCTGGAGTAGACAGTGGGCTCACTTAGCTTCTCAGATCTCACAGTTGCTAAGTTCCTCTTCAAGGCAATATTTTAAGAAGTCCAATGGGTCTCACAAACATGGATAAGAAGAAAAGAAATGGAGAGAGGAATTCAGTACACTTCCTCAAAGAAAATATGGTTCAGCTAAAACTCCTTTTCCAGTTAAGACTGTCTAATTCTTTTTTTTAAAGATTTTATTTATTTATTTGAGAGAGAGAGAGACAGCCAGCAAGAGAGGGAACACAAGCAGGGGGAGTGGGAGAAGAAGAAGCAGGCTCCCAGTGGAGCAGGGAGCCCAATGCAGGGCTCGATTCCAGAACCCCAGGATCATGCCCTGAGCTGAAGACAGACACTTAACGACTGGGCCACCCAGGCTCCCCAAGGCTGTCTGATTCTTTACTGGTCACCAATTCCTTTGCTAGATCTCGACTCATGTGACACACCAGCCAAGGCAGTACTATTGAGTCCATTTTAAAGATGAGAAAAACAGAGGACAGGGAAGGTTATGTGACATGTCCAAAGCTATGTAACTACTGAGTGGCAGATTCAACGCTTGAATTAAGGTCATCTGACTCCAAATTCAATGTTCACACCTCACATTGGTGCTGAACACTTCACAACTTAAAACCCCTGCCATCTCTATTCAGAGGAAAATGTAGTGATTTGGCCCGAATATTCATAGAAATGGACTAGTGAAGGCTACTTTTTAAAGAAGAACATCAACTTTGACTTAATTGTTTACTTTTAAAGAATATATCACTCTGAGAAATGATATGGGTGGAATTTTGCTGTTTACTTTTGTTAACTTTTCTTTTTAAAAAATGCAGTATCATACTTTTTTTCTTTTTAGCTCAAAAGATAGGAAACACTGTTTTCTCATTTTCCTCAGATTCTTATCATGCTATTTGTGCCAACCAACACATTACAAATTGTAGAAATGACATCCTTCCCTCAGATGAACTCCCAGGCATCTGCAAGTAGCAACGTAAAGTCCCTAGGCCTCCTGCGACTCAGACCTTACTTTTTCAAGAGTCCCTGGAAATAATGTCAAATTACGAGAATGTGCGCTCCTAGTCAGCTCAAAATACCTGCTAAGTTTGTTACTATACATCCTTCTCAAAGTGAGTCATCACTGTTATAAAATGAACTGGTCTTATATAAATGTCAATACTGGGTTATGTTTGTCAAGAAACTCAACCTGTTTCTAATACCTTGTTTGAAATCAGAGGGTGGATGAGCTTCTGTCACACAGTATGACATGGTATAAATTTATCGAGCCTATTTTTGCCCAACAGTGGAGGTGCCTTAGGAAATTAATTACCAGCACTTTGTGCTAACTGACAAGCAACTTCTTAGTTCCATGAATGCTATCCCAAATAGTTAATCATGAAGGTAATACAGATAAGGTGGAAATAAGCATGCATCATCAGGACAAGCCAATTATATATATATATGTGTGTGTATATATATCTATATATATATAGATAGATATATAAATATATATATATAGATCATTATGAGTTCTGTAGCTAATGTTTAAGGTTGTTCTTTAATGTTATTTCAATTGCCTTTTCAATTTTTTCCTCAAGATTTTTTAACTGTTAAGGTATCTTTTATTAGCTCAATTCATTTCCTATTAGTCTTGGAATTTAACAAGGCTTCATGGCAAAGCAGGTCTGGAAGAAATCTTATTAACTTTCCCTCAGGATAATAAGTCCCATATGGAATAAAGAAAGAAATCCAACTCCCAAAAGACAGCAGTCATTAGTCAATGGAGGGTTAATGTGACTTTTAATAGGAGACCCATTACAATTCTCAGGACCCATAAAGTTGGTACCACACTGGGCATCTATTTAAATATAATCAGTGATTCCATTAGTATCCTCCTCTAAAGAAAAACTAACATCATCCTCCCTACAGTCTCAGATTTTTCTCAGGGAATTATATAAGTCCTGTCATCTATTTTTTTATAAATAAACAAGACAGTCATGCTTGTCTTTCCTGAAAATTTTTCACTAATTAGAAAAGCCTTCATTCCATTGCTCATTAGAAAATTAATTTGAATTGGGAATCAAAATAAGTGGTTCTACTGTGAAAATCAGTAACATAAAATTGACATTTTACCTAATTTTATATTAGGTATACATGCATCAGGTATATCTGGTAATACATAAAAATGTTTTCTACCACGTGTATTGCTGAATATCCATTCTTCATTTATAGCTTCCTCTGGAAAGCATCAAAGCTAAGAAGAAGAAAAAATGACAACACAATTCAAATAACTAATTCAGAAAACTAAAAATAATTTCCATCATTGAAATTGCATGAGAAAATAAAGATCATCATTTGGAAGGGCCTCAGGAAAGTGAAAGTATAGGCAAAGAAAAGTTATATTGGGGATGATAAGACAAATGTTAGTTTTGGATTCACAAGACCTGGGCTTGAAGACCCTAATCAGAAGAGTGACTTTTGCCAAATCATTTCCCTTCTAAAAGCTTTTATTACTTTCTCTATAAAATGAATGGTTAGACAAGATCAGGGACAGTAAATAAATATCACCTGAAGCACCATAAATAATAATCTAGCAGGAGCAGCCTGGAGGATCAGACAACAAAAAGGGATAAAAGGTATCCAAATCGGCAAAGAAGTCAAACTGTCTCTCTTCGCAGATGACATGATACTATATGGAAAACCCAAACGAATCCACTCCCAACCTACCAGAAGTTATAGAGCAATTCAGTAATGTGGCGGGATACAAAATCAATGCTCAGAAATCAGTTGCATTTCTATACACGAACAATGAGACTGAAGAAAGAGAAATTAGGGAATCCATTCCATTTACAATAGCACCAAAAATCATACGTTATCCCGGAATTAACTTAACCAGAGACGTAAAGGATCTATATTCTAGAAACTACAAATCACTCTTGAAAGACATTGAAGAAGACACAAAAAAATGGAAAAATATTCCATGCTCATGGATTGGAAGAATAAACATAGTTAGAATTTCTATGCTACCCAGAGTAATCTACACTTTCAATGCCATCCCGATCAAAATACCAATGACAGTTTTCAAAGAACTGGAACAAAGAGCCCTTAAATTTGTGTGGAACCAGAAAAGGCCCCGAATCACCAAGGAATTGTTGAAAAGGAAAAACAAAGCTGGGGGCATCACGTTGCCGGATTTCAAGCTATACTACAAAGCTGTGATCACAAAGACAGCATGGTACTGGCACAAAAACAGACACATAGACCAATGGAACAGAATAGAGAACCCAGAAATGGACCCTTGGCTCTTTGGTCAACTAATTTTTGACAAAGCAGGAAAAAACATCCAGTGGAAAAAAGACAGTCTCTTCAATAAATGGTGCTGGGAAAAGTGGACAGCTACATGCAAAAGAATGAAACTTGACCACTCTCTCATACCACACACAAAGATAAACTCCAAATGGATGAAAGACCTCCATGTGAGACAGGAATTCACCAAAATCCTAGAGAAGAACATAGGCAGCAACCTCTATGACATTGGCCACAGCAACTTTTTTCATGACACATCTCCAAAGGCAAGAGAAACAAAAGANTTTCATGACCCATCTCCAAAGGCAAGAGAAACAAAAGAAAAAAATGAACTTGTGGGACTTCATCAAGATCAAAAGCTTCTGCACAGCCAAGGAAACAGTCAAATAAACTAAGAGGTAGCCCACGGAATGGGTGAAGATATTTGTGAATGACACTACGGATAAAAGACTTCTCAAACTCAATACACAAGAAACAAATAAACAAATCATAAAATGGGCAGAAGATATGAACAGAAACTTTTCTAATGAAGACATACAAATGGCTAACAGACAAAAAAAAATGCTCAAAATCATTAGCCATCAGGGAAATTCAAATCAAAACCACACCTTACACTAGTTAGAATGGCAAAAATTGAGAACGCAGGAAACAACAATTGTTGGAGAGGATGTGGAGAAAGGGGATCCCTCTTACATTGTTGGTGGGAATGCAAGTTGGTACAGCCACTCTGGAAAACAGTGTGGAGGTCCCTTAAAAAGTTAAAAATTGAACTACCCTATGACCCAGCCATTGCACTACTGGGTGTTTACCCCAAAGATACAGACGTAGTGAAGAGAAGGGCCATATGCACCCCAATGTTCATAGCAGCATTGCCCACAATAACTAAATCGTGGAAGGAGCCAAGATGCCCTTCAACAGATGACCGGATTAAGAAGATGTGGTCCGTATATACAATGGAATATTACTCGGC